>NW_006800534.1:108733-109726 GCF_000485575.1 Poecilia formosa
CAAGATGGCCGCCCTAAATCTCGTCAGCGACAATAGGCGAGAGCGGCCCATGAGGCGTCTATCCTTATATTATGTCTATGGATGTAACACTCACAAACGTTCTCAATGAAAATAAATAAATATAGTCGTCCTTATTCAAATGTGTTTTGGAACTACTTTCTTTAGTGGATGTGTAAAGTGATTACTTCAATTCACCAACCTTTATTGGCAACGGTGCCAGAGAAAAATTAACAAAAAGGTTAAAAAGATTATTGAAACCAGATTAAAAGATATATATAAAAAATAGAAATGTTAAGTTTTATTTTATTTCACTTACGATGACGACTTGGAAAATGTTTGCAGATGAAAAAAAGATGCTCAAAATGTTCTCACTTGAGTTTTGTTTAAATTTATTTTCTAAACATTTTTGTAATATTTCTCACGATGGTCTGATCTGAACTATTTCTCCAAATAAGAATTAAGCCCTGCTGTAAAAAAGCTGCAATAAACACTATCGATGTATGAACATCCAATTGATAATAACATAGAATAAAATAAAGAAGGACAAAAGTCCACTCTGAACCAGGACCGAGTGAGCAGCAGAAGATTATGCATATTTAAAACAAATAATGTCACAAGAATGTTAGAAGACATCTGGGCTGTTCTAGTGTAAAATCATAAAAAGAGAAAATGTTAGGAGTTCAAAGTGTAGCTTGAACAATACTAAACTGGTTAAAAAAAATAAAGCATGATGCATATTTTGGTCTTCTAGAAGCCTTGTGTCATGTCAGTGTTAGTAAATGAGCCAGACACAGAAATAGTGAGCATGTTTTAGGTTCAAATACAATATGACCTCCAAGACGAGGTCACCATCCCAGAAGAGCTTTTCTTTTTGTAGAAAGAAAAGCTTAATTGTTTTTAAAATTTTATCAACTCCTTACCTTTTATCAACTCCAATATAGATCAGCTGAGTAATTGCCCTGGTGAAAGGCCATCAGTCTGACATCTCTGGTA
>NW_006800534.1:110152-114583 GCF_000485575.1 Poecilia formosa
CATATGGGTCCCATTTTCAGTTACCATATTGGTCCCATACAGTTAGCCCATATAAAACCCATGTCCACTCATAACCCACGTAGCCCACAACAAGCCCAAGTGGGGCCCACCCAGGCATGCTGGCTGGGATGCGGGAAAAAAGGCATCAGCCCCCCTCTCTATCCCAGAAGGATAAAAGTTTAGATAATGGATGGAAGATTGAAATGAATGCTTTGTTCTGGGTTGACTAGAATTTAAGCTGCATCACTTCTATCTGTGTGAGGAGGTCAGTGACCCTGACCCAGCCAAAACGACAGATTTGATCAATGAGACAAAAAGGAGGAACTATATTGCAATTTTGTAAGGTCTTAACATGGTTGTTGTAATTAGTAGCTGGGCATGAAAGATGTGACAGCTACAATCTCTTACAGGAGGTTGTAGCTGTTATGATCACAGAGAGCAGACCTACAGCAGGTATCAGGATCTGGGGTTAGCATGGACTTCCTATATTAATCTTTTAAAATCAGTGTGACAGGTGACTCAGGTGACACTTGGGATGCAATTGAGACATCCCTATCTTTAACATATGGACTATTGAAAGTAAAAATATAGCATAGAGTATTATTATGCAGGAATTCCATTTATCAAAAATATTTCATTTTAGTATTGTTTATTTAACAGAAAATTTCTGATCTGTTAGTTCCAACATTTTATAGAAATGTTTCTGTGTGGAAGTAATCAAAAAAAGTCACATGGATATTGCCATGTAAAATATATTGGCTGGAATTTTACTGGTCCACCCATCCCCCCACACTCACCCTATGTGCCCCTCCTGCCCTCTTTCTTTCTTTTCTATAGCTGAGTGAGGTTGAAGTGAATGGGCAGATTGAGCAAGTATGTGAGCAAGTCTATAGCGAGATGCAATCTCAAGCTATGGACGCAGGCATGGATAGTTTGGAAACTATGGACACCCTGCCTATGCCAGGTTGCTTCCGTATGCGTAGCCCCAGTTATGTGAGGGCAATTGACCAAGGATGTGCCTCAGAGGATGAAGGACCAGGAGGAAGACCTCTGCTGCTACTTCCATCCTCACCACCACGCACAACTGCCACAACTGTCAGGACCATCCAAAGCAGCACAGGTGAGTGGCGATATATTAATAATCTAAACCTTAGCTTGGATTTTTGATACCAGTTTTCAAAAGAAAATAATGTGGTTCTTATCCACATGAACACATTGACTTACATGTAATCATTTTGAGGGTGACAGTTAAGGGAAGAGACATGAGAAGGAAAATACATCAGATGCATTGGCCGTCGCAACTGAAACAGAAGATCCGTCATTTCATCCATCATAATGGGAAACGTGAGATCTCTTCCCATCAAAGTGGATGAGCTGGCAGCAACAACATTCCATCAAAGGAGCTACCAGAAGTTCTGCCTCATCTGCCTGAATGAGAATCGTGCAACTCTGGACTCGCATGTAAACATGGACAGCTTTCAGACAGAACCAGGGAGAGCAGTAAGAAGAAAGGAGGGGATCTGGCTGTGTTTGTGAACGACAGGTGGTGTAACCAACAAAGAAATGCTATGAAGTAAGGACATCGAACTGCTAGATGTTTGTATGAGGCTGCATTATCTTCCTCTGGAATTTTCACATGTTATCATGATAAGGTGAACTTATCATGATAACATGTTGGAGAATATCCACCACCACTGGTGGTGGATATTCTCCGGTATCCACCACCAGTGGATACCGGACTCCCCAGTGGGAGGACATCCCCCACCACCAGTGGATACCGGACTCCCCAGTGGGAGGACATCCCCCACCACCAGTGGATACCGGACTCCCCAGTGGGAGGACATCCCCCACCACCAGTGGATACCGGACTCCCCAGGGGGAGGACATCCCCCTGGGGCGCTCAGAAGCTCCAACTTCTTTAGATTCCACACAGTAGGAAGAGCAAAGAGCTCTTTTGTGTGGGAAGAGCTCTGTCCTCCTGTTGAGGAGAATATCAACAGCATCATGGACTGCATTGACTTCTGTGTGGACAACATTGTCCCCATCAGGCAGGTATGGTGTTTCTCCAATTACAAGCCCTGGATCAATAGAGGCTCATGCTCAATCATCTATGCTTCCTGGTGAGGTCTTTAGTGCATCCATTGCACAACATCTAGCCAGGACTTCTGAGGACAAGCTGGAGCTGTCAGGAGTAGACCACCACATGGGTATCCACCACCAGTGGATACCGAACTACCTCAATGGCCTCCCACACCTGTGTCCCTGTGTCTGCATTATGGGGCTCCCACAGGGAACTGTGCTGGCACCACTCCTCGTCATCATCTACACTGCAGACTTCTCCATCAAATCTCCACACTGCCATCTGCAAAACCTCTCTGATGACTGCCATAGTCGGCCTCATCACAGGTGAGGACGACTCATAATACAGACAATGGACTGGAGCCAGCAGAACCAACTCTTGATCATCACCAAGGAACTGATGGTGGATTTCTGCAAGCGCACCCCCCTTATTGACGCCAGTGAACATCCAGGGAGTGGACACTGAGATAATGAACTCTTCTAATACATGGGTGTTCACCTGAACAATAACCTAGACTGAACTCATAACACTGAGGCTCTTTATAGAAACCCAACTATGCAAGTTGTGCACTTTGTTATTCATGAGGCCCAAGCTGTCTGAAGAACTTTTTAAATTTCTGAACTATTTTCCATCATAATCAATGAGGTTGAATTTTATTAGAAAAAGACCCCAAAAGGCAAAACACTGGAATGTTTTTTTCTCTGTTAGATTTAATGACTTCTCTGTAGGGAACATGGCCTTGTGAAGAGAGCATCTGCCATTTATTGACTTCAGACACATTCATCCACATCTTGGCCAAAAGCCATGAGCTGCATGTCAGTGTCAGATCAATGTCAGCTTCCCATGCAGCTCTGTGTACACGCAACAAAAAAATGCATTAAAAGCGCAACACACTTCAACAACAACATATTGTAGCCACTCACAACTCACTTCATCTAAATGTTGTATAGTTGAAGTGAGCTGTGGCTTAGACGTCAAGTTTGAACTTGGCATCCAAGTCATGTTTATAATATGAGATTAGAAATGGACATATTCATTATTCATGCTATAATAATAATAATCATATTATTATTATAGCATGAATAGTAATAAATATTATTCATGCTATAATAATAATAATCATATTATTATTATAGCATGAATAGTAATGAATATTATTCATGCTATAATAATAATAATAATAATAATATAATAATAATAATAATAATAATAATAATAATAATAATATTGTTGGATGAGAGGTGAAGTGCAAATAAGTTAAAAGAAACTAAAATGAACATAAATAAGGTACAAGAGGAGAAGTTCAGCTCATGTTGAGTTTGAAAGATAAAGATGGTTAGCAAAATGAATTGTGCTACACATAAATTAAAATAAAGTTAAAAAAAAAAATAAAAAAAAGTAAATGTGAACATCAGTGCATTATAATATCAGTCAGATGACCTTCCCTGGGAAGGTGCAGAAAATTTGTGGATTTTGGTCACATCATACAATTTATATAACTAATTTCTTCTCTTTTTGTTCTGTCCTACCTTCTGTTTTTTATAGTATCGTCTTGCATTACTACCTATAAGAAAACCCCTCCACCAGTGCCACCACGAACCTCCACCTGCTCTACAGCTTCCAAGCCATATATCTCTATCACAGCCCAAAGCAGCACAGAGTCTGCACAGGTACTGAGCACCGCATCAGTAGTGATGCACTACACAGAGACTGATTTCAGACATTCACCTTCTTCCATCTTGCTTTGTCTTAGTGTGGGGAGAGTTGTGGAGTATTGTTTACCATCAACAGAACATCACTTTGTATTGTAGTACAAAACATTTTCACAAATGAAAACAAGCAACCCAATATCTGCCACATATATTTATGTTGTCTCTTTAGATTTTTGCGCTGTTATTTATTACTTCCTGTTTTTTTTTCTTTGTATCCTTTGCTCTTCCCTCCCACTCTGAGTAAGCAGATTCCTGAAGACCTGAAGGATCTACACAGTTCAAATCTGACCAGTGATTTAGAAATTATTTTTGGGCCAATTACTTTTTGGTTCTTTACAGAACAATATCAGAATTTCAAAATGTGAAAAAAAAGTCACTTATCAAACAGAACCAGAGCAGTGATCTAAGATCTTGTGTAATGTGATTCAAGTCCCTATTGGTCAAATGAGCTAAAGCTACCTTATTGTTTTTTTAAGAAACCAGTAAAGATACCATTGCAAAATCTTTTAAACCTTCATGATTATGAAAATCTGAATACATCATGGTAAAAATCTGCTCCTGCAAATCAAGGCATTCGCTTCTCCTACCAAAATATGTCCAAATCAGCATAGTGTACAGCAGTACACTTTTGATATGCTG
>NW_006800534.1:114593-138739 GCF_000485575.1 Poecilia formosa
CTATGAAGTAAGGACATCGAACTGCTAGATGTTTGTATGAGGCTGCATTATCTTCCTCTGGAATTTTCACATGATAAGGTGAACTCTGCTAACTCTGCTGCGGCCTGAGTTAGCAGCCAGTGGATACCGGACTCCCCAGTGGGAGGACATCCCCCACCACCAGTGGATATCGGACTCCCCAGTAAGAGGACATCCCCCACCACCAGTGGATACCGGACTCCCCAGGGGGAGGACATCTCCCTGGGGAGCTCAGAAGCTCTAACTTCTTTAGATTCCACACAGTAGGAAGAGCAAAGAGCTCTTTTGTGTGGGAAGAGCTCTGTCCTCCTGTTGAGGAGAATATCAACAGCATCATGGACTGCATTGACTTCTGTGTGGACAACATTGTCCCCATCAGGCAGGTATGGTGTTTCTCCAATTACAAGCCCTGGATCAATAGAGGCTCATGCTCAATCATCTATGCTTCCTGGTGAGGTCTTTAGTGCATCCATTGCACAACATCTAGCCAGGACTTCTGAGGACAAGCTGGAGCTGTCAGGAGTAGACCACCACATGGGTATCCACCACCAGTGGATACCGAACTACCTCAATGGCCTCCCACACCTGTGTCCCTGTGTCTGCATTATGGGGCTCCCACAGGGAACTGTGCTGGCACCACTCCTCGTCATCATCTACACTGCAGACTTCTCCATCAAATCTCCACACTGCCATCTGCAAAACCTCTCTGATGACTGCCATAGTCGGCCTCATCACAGGTGAGGACGACTCATAATACAGACAATGGACTGGAGCCAGCAGAACCAACTCTTGATCATCACCAAGGAACTGATGGTGGATTTCTGTAGGCGCACCCCCTTTATTGACGCCGGTGAACATCCAGGGAGTGGACACTGAGATAATGAACTCTTCTAATACATGGGTGTTCACCTGAACAATAACCTAGACTGAACTCATAACACTGAGGCTCTTTATAGAAACCCAACTATGCAAGTTGTGCACTTTGTTATTCATGAGGCCCAAGCTGTCTGAAGAACTTTTTAAATTTCTGAACTATTTTCCATCATAATCAATGAGGTTGAATTTTATTAGAAAAAGACCCCAAAAGGCAAAACACTGGAATGTTTTTTTCTCTGTTAGATTTAATGACTTCTCTGTAGGGAACATGGCCTTGTGAAGAGAGCATCTGCCATTTATTGACTTCAGACACATTCATCCACATCTTGGCCAAAAGCCATGAGCTGCATGTCAGTGTCAGATCAATGTCAGCTTCCCATGCAGCTCTGTGTACACGCAACAAAAAAATGCATTAAAAGCGCAACACACTTCAACAACAACATATTGTAGCCACTCACAACTCACTTCATCTAAATGTTGTATAGTTGAAGTGAGCTGTGGCTTAGACGTCAAGTTTGAACTTGGCATCCAAGTCATGTTTCTAATACGAGATTAGAAATGGACATATTCATTATTCATGCTATAATAATAATAATCATGAATATTATTCATGCTATAATAATAATATAATTATATAATAATAATAATAATAATAATAATAATAATAATAATAATAATAATAATGTTGTTGGATGAGAGGTGAAGTGCAAATAAGTTAAAAGAAACTAAAATGAACATAAATAAGGTACAAGAGGAGAAGTTCAGCTCATGTTGAGTTTGAAAGATAAAGATGGTTAGCAAAATGAATTGTGCTACACATAAATTAAAATAAAGTTAAAAAAAAAAATAAAAAAAAGTAAATGTGAACATCAGTGCATTATAATATCAGTCAGATGACCTTCCCTGGGAAGGTGCAGAAAATTTGTGGATTTTGGTCACATCATACAATTTATATAACTAATTTCTTCTCTTTTTGTTCTGTCCTACCTTCTGTTTTTTATAGTATCGTCTTGCATTACTACCTATAAGAAAACCCCTCCACCAGTGCCACCACGAACCTCCACCTGCTCTACAGCTTCCAAGCCATATATCTCTATCACAGCCCAAAGCAGCACAGAGTCTGCACAGGTACTGAGCACCGCATCAGTAGTGATGCACTACACAGAGACTGATTTCAGACATTCACCTTCTTCCATCTTGCTTTGTCTTAGTGTGGGGAGAGTTGTGGAGTATTGTTTACCATCAACAGAACATCACTTTGTATTGTGGTACAAAACATTTTCACAAATGAAAACAAGCAACCCAATATCTGCCACATATATTTATGTTGTCTCTTTAGATTTTTGCGCTGTTATTTATTACTTCCTGTTTTTTTTTCTTTGTATCCTTTGCTCTTCCCTCCCACTCTGAGTAAGCAGATTCCTGAAGACCTGAAGGATCTACACAGTTCAAATCTGACCAGTGATTTAGAAATTATTTTTGGGCCAATTACTTTTTGGTTCTTTACAGAACAATATCAGAATTTCAAAATGTGAAAAAAAAGTCACTTATCAAACAGAACCAGAGCAGTGATCTAAGATCTTGTGTAATGTGATTCAAGTCCCTATTGGTCAAATGAGCTAAAGCTACCTTATTGTTTTTTTAAGAAACCAGTAAAGATACCATTGCAAAATCTTTTAAACCTTCATGATCATGAAAACCTGAATACATCATGGTAAATGATGGGTATTTTTCTTGAACCTACATAAAAGAACCACAGACAACGTATATGAATTTTATGGTCAAGCTTTTGCAAAAGGAGAAGTCTCCATCAACATCTCCTCCGAGCTGCTGACAGAGAGTTCTGATCTGCTTTCACGTGAGCTCCTTCTTTTATTGTCAAAGAAAAACAGTCACAGGGGGCAGTCAGTAAAAACAACAGAGGTCGTAAAACATGTAACCAAAACAACCAGCAACTCAGTTCCAGGTGTGATAACTGATCTACGGTCTGAGCCCAGTTCAGCTTTAGGTCAAACTATCAACTAAGAAAAGGGTAGATAACACAAGAAGAATTTAAGGTCTGAGTACCACAGAGTTTGACTGTCTCACATGAAGATAAACAGTCAGTCGTAACCTCCAGGTCAGTTTATACACACATAAGGAAGAGAACACTTTAAACTAAAAATCACAATAATACTGATTAACATTAGACTGAATATGAACTAAAGTAATAACAAAATGATAATACCAAAAAATCTCTAACAGTAAAAATCTGCTCCTGCAAATCAAGGCATTCGCTTCTCCTACCAAAATATGTCCAAATCAGCATAGTGTACAGCAGTACACTTTTGATATGCTGTTGGTAAAAACAGAATGCTATTCTATATCCAAGGTAATACTTGTCAGTGACAGAAATTGTCTTTTTGTTCTTAAACTAACCAGGATGCCTATATGGAAGATGAAGGGCCCAGAGGAGACATGACAATCCAGTCAGGGCTCAGCAACTCAACAGAGAGTATTGACAGCATGAAGGCCTTGACAGCTGCCATAGAAGCTGCTAACGCTCAGGTTTGTGATTGTATGTTATGACTGTAAAGTAAGATGTGAAAATGATTTCACAGCCAATTTATTTAGTTGAGAGTTTTGGACATAACTACTTGTATCATAATTTAATGTCTTGAAAATGTGTACTACTTGCAAAAAGAAGAAATGAGTTTGGAGAGATTATGAATACTGTGTATTCACAGCCTGGTTGGTCCTGCGACTTATACTGACTTACAGCTGTTGAGTCTTTGAAAAGAATGGGAGTGGAAATGTAACCAGGGGACATCCAGATCCAGGGATCAGTTCAGGTAACCTGCACGAGGAAATAACCTGCACGAGAAAGGCGAGAAGCTACATTAGGAGACACTTAGAAATCAGAGGGCCTGGAGTTTTACTACTACTCGTTAGCACTCAGGCACCGACTGACTTCCAGGTCCTTAAGTAGTCCACCTGATGAAGCGGAAACAAGCTGTAGGTCTGCAAAAATGAGCTGGATCACACAAACTGCAGAAAAGAACTAAAGGAATAAGTGAACACAACTCCTACAACCCACCAATATGTGAATCAAGGCAGGTGAACAAATACTTTTATCAGTATAGTGGTATTTGTTTTGCCTCTTCATGATGTATTATTAACTGATATATTAAATGCTAAATCATATTAATGGGCATGAGCCAAGAACCTTTACCGAGAAAAGCTAAACACTGACAGCAAGATGAGCAGAGCTGGAGGAACGAGTTCACTGCTGGATGCTGAACGTGCCGCTGGGAAGGAAGGAGTTGCGTCTCCATGCCCTGGTATTTGCCAATGAAAGTCATTAATAAAAATGACTTTGGAAGTGGACCTTTCCACTACAATGTACTGTAAATATAGATTTACACTACATGCGTTTCTGCTCTGGAAGTGCAGAGCAGAGCCGTTCCTGACTACCCTGATTCAGAACACTGATATCAATGTGTCAGAAACTTCCAAGCCAAGATTGATGGATTATGTCAGTTTGTTGAAAAACAGGTAACTGAACACCATGTCACTCTTGTGACAATTTCTATTTTTTTTCTAAATAAATACATCTTACTTATGTTGTTTTCCCTTCATGATGTATTTTTGACTGATGCAACTTATACTCTTCAGTGACTTATGCTCTTTTTCCACTGGCTCTAATGGACCCAGCTCCACTCTACTCAGTCTGCCTTGCAAGCATTTTCACTCGCCTTTTTTCAGCTTTGCATCTGCTTTTTCGGTCCCTGCTATGGAGTAGGGTCTGCCAGTGCCCTACATATGTAGGCAGTGATATTTAAACTTGCTTTAGTGATTGAGGTGTTCCATAGTCTCAATTTAAGAAAGACTTGAGTCTTGGTCATTGCAGAAGAATCCAACTAAAATACTTATGTTTGAGACTGACAGTTTGGGTTTTGCTGTGAAACTTTGACACAATTGAGTGTTCCAGTGGGTTTAGTGATCCCAAACACATGGTATATGTGTATGTAATGGACAGAGAAGGCTGACATTAGACTTATCAAAACACCTTTCAAAAATTACAACCTTAATCCTGTTAAGAATTTGTGAACTAGGCTTAAAAGTCAAGAAGTCAAATGATTGAAATAAACTATGCTAATATTCCAAACATTTGTCAGATGTGCATAGCTGTCTCAAACGGCAGTCCTTTTTATTTGTGTACCTTGTCCTACACACGAGTTAAAAGTCAAAACTGCTAATGAGCTAATATTGGAGCCAGGTGTGCTAAAGCACAGAGATATAGAAAACACTGAGGACAGAAGTTTTAGACCCTTGATCTAGAATTATGACAGAAGCTTATTGATGAGTACAAATAAAGAGAGGTCAAGGTTCTCTTGCCATGAAAGTTCAAAGTGATTATGACCTTCTTTCCCATAAACACTACATGTAAACTCTGACTGGAACTGTCTCTACTTAGGTGCATGGACCTGCCAGTCAACATGTCAGTAACAGCACGATGACAGTCAGCACTGCCAGTTCCCCGCACCTCAGCAGGGGGCAAGTTGTTGAAGAGCATCGGGATGAATACAGAAAAGAAGCACTCAGGAAGGGGAAATGTCTCTCCATAGGCATCCAGGTATAGGATTTGTAGTTAATTTACTTTACACATAACAGAAAAATCAAAGTGCATTAGAGGAAGGTATGCTGAAGTATGGAAGAATTGTGTAGTTTAGAGTTCTTTGTGTCCTGTAGGTTGATGGACCAGAAGACATTCCAGATCCAGAAGACCCTTCCAAGTTCACGTCTGTGGGGGTACAAGTGGAGGATGATCGAGGGTGAGGGTGATTATTGCAGTGAAAAATTTTTTAAATATTTTTTGATTTCGATTCTATTCTTTCATAGAATAGAATAGAATATACCTTATTGATCCCCAAGGTGAAATTGCTTATTAGTTTACAAGCTACTTCATCCAAGGTGTTAAATATTAACAGTACAAATATAAGCATAAGAGAGAAACTTTTTAAAATATATACACCTAGAGTGATGTAAGGAATTCAATATGACGGAATATAGATAAATAAATAAATAACAATCATGCACATGCAAATATGTTGATTTATAAATAATCTACACAAGTACAAAGAAAATTAGGTTTAAGTTACTCAGAGCTGGGCATTGTAAAGTCTAATGGCTGCAGGCAGAAATGACACTGTGGTGCACTTTGGTAAAATGAGTCTCTGGCTGAAGGGGCTCCTGTATCCAACCAGCACATCATGAAGAGGATGAGACTCGTTGTCCAAGATGGCCTGAATGTTGGACAGGATCCTTCTTTTTGACACCACTGTCAGAGAGTCCAGCTCCACTCCAACGACGTTACTGGCCTTCCAGATCAGTTTGTTCAGTCTGATAGTGTCCTCCACCTTCAGCCTGCTGCACCAGCACACCACAGCATACAGGATGGCACTGGCAACCACAGAGTCATAAAACATCCTGAGCAAAGTCCGGCAAATGTTGAAGGACCTCAACTTTGGCCTTTCCTGTACACAGCATCAGTGTTCTTGACCAAGTCCAGTTTATTGTCAATGTGGAGTCCCAGATATTTATAGTTCTCCACAATGACCACACTGACCCCCTGGATGGTCACTGAGCACAAGAGGAGGGAAGGAGATGTAAAGGTGAAACTCACATGGGTGGACAGCAGCAGTGGCATTGATGGGAGTGTGAGCAGGAGGTGCAGGGGCCACAGTGTCAAATCTGTTGAAAAACAGGTCGAGTTCATTGGCTCTGTCAATGTTGCCCTCAACCGCTCCACAGCCTGCTGATCTGAACCTGGTGATAATCCTCATCCCTCTCCAGACCTCTCATGTTTCCCTGCTGGAGTTTCCTCTCCAGCTTCTTCTTATATTTCTCTTTAGCTCTTCTGATCTTCACCTTCAAGCACCTCTGAATTACTCTCACATCATCCCTGTTGCCATCTCTGAAAGCCCTCTTCTTCTCATTCAGGATAGTTTTGATTTCCTTTGTTACCCAGGGCTTATTTGGGTAACAATAAACTGTCTCAGTAGGGATGATGGAGTCAACATAGAAGGAGTCAGTTATGCACTCAGTGAGCTCACCAATGTTCTCCATATTTGAGTTCCTGACAGTCAGTGGCCTCAAAACATCCCTGTAGTGTCTCAGTGACCTCCTTTGACCCTATTCTCACGAGCCTCGTGGTTGCAGTCTGGCTCTTCACCAAGGACTGAAGGGCACCAGGTTATGATCAAACTTTGAGTGGAGGGAGGGGAGAGGAACTGTATGCATCCTTCACGTTAGCATACAGCAGGTCCAGAGTTCTCTCTTCTCTGGTGGGACAGTTCACATACTGGGTGAAGTTGGGCAGCGTTTTGTCCATGGCGACATGAATAAAATCACCCAAGATAATCATGAATGCAGTTGAATGTCTTGTCAGGAAGCAACCTACAATGGAGTGGATGATATCACAGACCATGTAGGGTTGTCATCCGTCCCATAAAATACAGAATCGTCTTATTTGGCTGTTAAATGTTGCGTCCCATATTGAACCGATAAGGGGCATGTATTGGTCCATATTTCAATAATTGTCTGATAGACATACCTATCACACACATAACAGCACTAAGTGTAACAATAATGACCAAAATAAAACACAGGAAATATTAAGGTCAGCTAAATTGTAGTGGTGGGATCTACACGACCCCGCCAGAACACTACGGTTCAATGCTGTTACCATGGTTACCTAGAGACGGACAATACGCAGCCAAGATGAGCTGCTATCAACCTGGGTCTTATTAAAATGTCCACCCAATACTCCACCATGCCCTTAGAAGCAAAACCTCTTGCAAAAGTACAATAGGAAGACATACATCTTAGGCTGAACCGTCTTAGTGAGGATGAATACAGACATTTTAAAGAATGTGCCCATTGTGGCGCAGTGTGCTTTATGATATCAGAATGCATCAGTAGAGGAACACTGCAGACCCGCCAGAACCTAGAAGAACCAGATATCAGCGTCTTTTCAACCCTCAACCATCTCCTGAGGCTGATATGGTACAGAACATTTTGCTATGATTAAGTTTCTTATTGTGCTTTTAGTAGAATATTTTGGGTTGATTATTTGCTTAGGATGTTGAGTTTGGATGACACTTTATTTAATCTATAATAGTATCAGCTAAAATAATATAAATGATCATTTAAAGAACTCATGCTAATAGATTACCAGTACATACATAAATATTTCCTACTTTAAAACAGTTTGCTAGGGCTTTCTGTGTGTTTTCTTTAGAAATGTTGATATATTTTTTGAATACATTGCTCAGTGTTCATTTGATGTATTATTTCACTATTATTCCATTAATGTGGTTTACCAGTTTGGATAACCTGACTTCCCGTTAATGGGGAAAAAAAACATGCTAATCAAAAATGCACCAGATACAGACCTGCAGTCCAGGGACGGTTCTAGACAATGATCAAAAGTGTAAATCTAATTTGTTAATACTCAGTGGTGGATTTTTTTAACCTTCACAATTTTACTTTAACAATGAATTCAAAATTATAGTGCTGCACTTTTAGCTGTTGTATTTAGATAGGATCACACTTTCCATCTGCTACATCATGGGTCTGTAACCTAATATGCAAGTAGCTCTTTGGCTCACATAATATATCAAATGATGAAATATTGCAGTTTTTTTTTTGTTGGTGTTTCATTTTTTTATCATGAAGCGTGCTGGTGACATTTGTTGTTTTTGTTTCCCGCCACCAGGCCGTTGTGCCACAGCTGTTTTGAGTTCTTGATTAGGTTTCTTTGTGTATTTAAGTCATCTGTGCCTTCTGTTCCTTGTTGGATCGTAGTCGGACTAGCGGCTCTCGCAGTGTTTGTGTTTCGCGGTCTGGATATATACCAGTTTAATAAAGTAAGTGGCTCACCTTTTCAACGACGGCTGGTCTTCCTTCGATCACCATGAGGGCGAAACGCAACATTTTTTAAGTGTCACCATGACAAAATACTGACTACTCTGGCCCCCATGGTAAATTTGGACTAGAATCAGCCAAACCTAACTCCTCATTTGTATATTTTGGTAAAACTATTTAAAATACAATAATTTGCACCTTCATATTTTTGGCTGTCTGGTGACTTAAATGTTAAATCAGGTATTATGATCATTTATTCAGTACTTGAGTAGCTTAAGTAATTTATGGTTCCTTTCTATTTCTACTTAATTAAAAACCTGTTGAACATATGCTATTCTGATTGGAGTATAATTTTGGGGTACTCTAACCAACCTCTATGTATGAATAATTGCTCTATGAATCTTTTATTTTTTGAACAAAAAAACATTGCCATAAAACAATGTCTTATCACTGCAGCAACCATCCCACCCCATGAGAGTAGGGCGACACGGGCTGTGGTGGGCCACTCCTTTCCGTTTACTTCTCTCGGTGAAATTCCGGTCGGGCTGAACAGTCCAGTAACCCTCTATGGAGACATTGGTATCAGGAATGCCAATGTCTCCATCAGGTATGGGTGCAGCCATGTCTCCGTAAAACACATTAGGCTACATTCACTGTACTCCCTCTGGCTCCTGGACAGCGATGCTAATTCATCCATCTTGTTAGCCATCGATCTAACTTGCCCATGCTAATGGTGGGAGAAACAACTTATAACTTCTCTTCTCCATAAGCCTCTGTTTCTTCCTTATTCCGCTCCTCCACTGTTTGTTTTCTCCTCTGCAACCCTGATGTGTCCTTCTCCAGACCTCTTTGGAGATTTCTGTGGATCTGGACACCATGTCATCCGACTTCAGCACTGTTACGACCCGGCTTGTTGAGCCGTAACAAAAACCAAGGAGACACGGACTTCAACAATAAATATGATCTTTATTGAGCATCAAATCTAAAATAAAACAGCAGCAAATAAGCAGGCGACCCTATGTGGCCGATGGCATCGCCAGAAGCTGGTGGTGTGAGCAAGGGAGTCCTGCAAAAGAAAAGAAAAGCCAAACCAAGCAAAGTGTCATGTTTTGTGGTTTAGTGACGTGAGGGAGAACACAGAGAGAACCAAGGATGAAGATGATGATGAAGATTTAATGACAGATGTACAGCTCAACAGTCCGGATGAGTAGGCAGCACAAGGAGCTAAGGCTAAAGCTAACACTGGAAGCTACCGACTTAAATAACTGTAACCGAGCGGCTTCAGTACTGTGGAGCTGAAGCCACCACAGGACTTCACATTTCTACTGTGAAGTCTGTCTAACTAACTAGACAGACTGTGACAACTGACAACTCACATCTGACGACTAACAAATGACAAGGATCCGACGAAGGACAGACGACAGGTGGGGGTTAAATACACAGGAAAGGTAATCAGGGAACTAGACACAGCTGGGAGAAATCAACAGGGAAGACAGAAAATCACAGGGGAAACAGAACTAAACACAGAAAAACCTCAAAAATAACTACACAGAAAACACAGATCATCACACAAAGCAAAACAAAACCAAACAAAGTCGGGGCGGGTAGGCAAGTCGGGGAAGTGCCAGTCTGGAGAGCAGAGCTGGATGGAGAAGACAACTCAACTCCAAGCCAGCTTCAACTCCGCTCACCCAGTTCCTTCTCTCTCCTCTCCCACTCTTGATTCACTGGAGCAGGCTGCTTATATAGCCAAGATGCACTGGGCCCTAGCAGATCCTGGTCCCGCCCCTTCCGGTGCAACTTGGAACAAAAAGCAATTAGTAAATGACGGATCCCTTCACGTAAAGTGGAGAGAGACATCACAACACAATGAGCTGATCCCTGGTGTAAACAATTTGGCCAAGTTATTATGCTTACCAGAGTAAAAAACAAGTATCTCTACAGCGAAGAAAAAGATTATGACTCTTAAGAGTACTGGAAATGAGCTTCTTGTAACGTGCACAAATGAATTGTTGCAAAATAATCAATCCAAAACAATTAAAAAAGCAAATACATGAGTATCCACAACAGGCTGTATACATGTTGGCGCATGGGCACTAAATTACAAATTTACTGATTTGTATTAAGTATATGTAGAAAGACATTGCAAAATGTAAAAGTGTTGACTGAGTTGTGTCTTGACAGTAGATATTGATGGTTTGGTGTCTTGGATGTCTAGATATCGAAGGCTTCAGCGCTCCAACAGTGTGACAGCAGCTGTACAGGTAAGCAGCAAGCTTGCGTTGACAAGCTCTGATTAATAATTTGGATTGGGTCAAGTTCTCTATGCTGTTCCAAATCTTATCCAACAGAGCTGTTTTCCTTCTTCGTAAACAAAGCGCTCTGCTCTACACATCGGAATTGATGAATGACTATACTTTATGAATTAATTATTAATAAACAGAGTCCTGGAGCTGGCCAGAGTTCTGAGTGGGTCATAGGACAGATAAACGGAGAAATAGCAGCACATATGGCTGGTTCTGTTACTGATCTTTCACTGTGAAAATCTATATATCTATACACCTGTGATATCTTGCTCTTTGGAGATCTTTTTGCAGAACAATTATCAAATTTCTACATGTATGTGTTAAATTTTGGATTCAGCCCACATTTTCCAGACTCAGGTAGAGGAATAAATCTGACTTCTTTTGCAATGCCTTTTTTTTTGGCTAAAATACAGAATATCAAGTTGGTCTTTACAGAAGACATGAGGGAATGACAAATCATTTGGAAATATACTGTATTAATGTAGGCTATTTACAAAACTAAGCATAAATTTCATACAACTAAATACTAAGCTAGTTCTTGGATCCTCTTTATTTCCCAATCCAGGCAGATCTAGACCTGCCAGACCTCCTAGACACTCCTCTAGACTCTCCACACCCTCACAGAGGACGTCTGGCCTCCTCTGGCATGTCTCGGAAGTATTCCCGCGATGCAGCCACCTCCACCGTCAGCATTCAAGGCTCAGGGAACCATTACCATGCCTGCGCTTCAGATGATTATGATGATGTTGGTTTTGACCCGTCCATCCTCCCCCCTCCTGATCCCTGGATAGATACTGTTACTGATGACCCACTTGATGCAGACTTCAACAGCTCTGTTATTCTGGAGGTATGTGGACTTGTTTTACTCAATTTGGTTTGTTTTTAATGCATATCAATTATTACAATCATTTTTTACACATCCTCGATATCGATGACCAAAGTCCTTCACAAAATATATATATATATATAGAAAAATAAGGATGCACCGATATGAACATTTGGGTTGGAACTGATATCCAATATTATTACTGCTGTTATGATATCTATATATCTGATATCAGTCAGACAGTTTTCAAGTCTGTAGGATGAAAGAGCACATAGAGTCAAAGCTCAGTCAATGATCAAGTCGAGGAGAGAGATGGGATTTAACACTGAAAGACAGGGACAAGTGTATCATCCATACAAGGAAATCATTAAGTTATTGGCAGCAGAAGCTCCGCTGACGACCCCTCCCAGTGCTCCTCCCGAGCCTCCAGCCGGCTTAACAGAAACCAGACTCGATGTACACTGGCTTCAGAGAAAAAATACAGAGAGCAAAAAATTAAATCTGAAATAACAGGAAAAAAAGCAAAATTGGAGAGAAGTAAGAGTACGTAGCAAAGAGAGGAAAGATGCAGCCTAAGCCAGTCTGACTACGTTTTATCAGAAAGGAAAGTTTAAGTCTAGTCTAAGCAGGGTGTCTGCCTCACCCCTGCTCTAAACTATATTTTTCACCCTGACCTAGCTTATGATGTTCCTCAGACAGACTAAGAAAAGAACGCAATAATTATTAAAGAGACTTGCGAAAACAGCTTGGGTATAAACAAGGTAATGAAAGCATTTTACTGATGACTGTCTTTGTGTGCTCTCCATGAACCCATGAAGGGAAAACTTCCTGTCAGCCAGTGTTGGTGTGTGCTTCACCTCAGTGAGTGAAATGCTGGCCTGTTTGCTGGACAACTGTCAAGTCTGCAGGCTTCCCTTCCCCATGATTGTGTGGGTCATAATATAATAATAAACCTTGTCAAATGTGCAGTTTGACGCATTATTATATGAACGTTGTCATGTTATCTGAACATGTAATGTTCAATGTCAGATGCTAAATTTCTGACATTTGAAATATATTACTGAATCTACACTATATTTTATCTTTTGAAATAACTTGCATGTATAATTTCTAAGAAAATGCATTCCTCATAACACACTTACCCTATATGCATTTTAATATTTAGAACACACAAATATTACATTTAATTTAAAGATTTCATCTTCTTTAGATCGTGTTATTGCTGTGCACGTATGGAAAATGTTAGCAGAAAATGTTAGCTTTAGAAGAATGAATGTTCACATTTCCTTCTGAATAACCTTATATTAAGATATTTATTTATCAGCAGCTGAAAATGTTAACCTTGCCCCATTAGTGAGAGATAAACCAGCAGTTACTTTCAGCTTCATTCAGGTATTTGGTGTAGTTTTAATGAATATTTCATGTACACTATTTTGACAGTATGTACAAATCTGAATATTGTGATGTAAGGTGGTACAACGGTCGGTCTGTCAGAGAGATGGACGCTGGTTCCTGAAGCTTCTTCAAGCTGAGACCGACCGCATGGAGGGATGGTGTCGGCAGATGGAGCTCGACCAGCGGGAGAATGAGTTGCCTGAAGATAGTAGGTTTATATGTGTTTGTTCATTGTTCAGCCTTTTAGCAAACATTTCAGGAGAAATAGTCCAACACACATTTTAAATATTAATTTTGAATAGTATAAAATTCTGTTTTTTATTGCAAAGTTCATACAAAGGGTCTCAACCATAAGAAATATAAAAGGTCCACAATTATGGAAAATTCCCATTTTGTATCTTTCTGTCCTTCCACTTGGGTATTTATGGCTTTTACAAATATTCCAAGAGCAAAAGACACCAAATACCCAGCTGCTTTTTAGAATAAGTAAATGTACTGCTGGTGTTTGCAAGACAGTGTGTTTCAAAAACTTCTAAATTGTTGCATCACAACTTTTTACAAACCAGCCCCAAGTGGACCTCCACCCATTTCATTACAAGTTTGTTCTGCTGGTTTTTCCCCTGCACAATGACTGCTTGAAAAGCAAAGTGTTTTGTTGTCAACTGTAACACAGAGCTTGAGGATGTGTTTGTCATAGTTTGAGGGTGTTGCTGAGGAGACAGACACAGGTAGGCCCAGGCAGACATAGATGAACGATGATTTAATGGTGAATACTCCAAAACAAAGTCCAACAGTGACAGCTCAGGGAAACAGACAGACGACAGAACACTCGACGTTAGACAAGGATCCGACAAGAGACAAAGATAACAGGTGGACTTAAATACACAGGGAGGGTAATCGGAATAAGACACACCTGGGAAGCAAACAGGGAAGGCAGGACAGGGACAGGACTAAACGTAGAAAACCTCAAAAACAAGTACACAGAAAACAGAACACAACAGTGTTCATGCATGTTCTCCCAGTCATGGAGAACAGAGCTGTGTGGCTTCATAATATCCTTGCAATATTGCCAAAGTAAGTTGTAGTTTGTACAGATCATTTTAAGCAGAAATCCTCTGAAAACTACAAACAGTTCATGACAGAATTTGCCAAAAGGAAGGAAGAATCCGTTTCTACTTTCTCACAAATATGCAGATGGCAATGTAAGTACATAATGATCTGTTGCGTGTTTTGTGTTGTTGTTTGGCAGAAATCTGATTTGTCATTTAGCACAAGCTAACACTAAACAATAGTCTCTGCTAGTCCTGTGTCTCACTTTATGTTACTCACAGTCAGTGTGTCCGAATTCAGGGTCTGCATCCTTCAAAGCGTATGAATGTCTTTGCGTCAAAGGACCTGGTCTACGCAGGACGGGTCCTTCAAAGGCCACAAATATTTGATGACTGGAAGAGAAAAGCTGTGAATTTGGACAGGTCCAGTCATAGAGAAAATAAAGAATAGACGCTATTTAACATTGCGGTTAAATGAAGCTATTATGTTTAAATGCTTCACTTTAATCAATCAAACTGATTTGCTAAGAAATAAATTAAATACTTAGGATAAACAAACTTTATGCTGCTAAACATTACCTGACTGAACAATGTTGCCGTTCCACTCATTGGAGAAAGCTATTGGAAGTTTGAAAACAATGTGCCAGGAGTCAGGCGTTCTCTCCATGTAAACCGAATCTATCTGGATCACCCAGCCAGGTGACAGCTGGCGAGGGGAGCTGGTTGTTAATGCAGCGGGAGCAGACATCTCCGAAAATACTGTCAGAGCAATATTGCAGTTAGGTGGAGTATTGAAACACCAAGCAGATATCTGAGATTTACAAAGCTACATTCTCAACTAAAAACATTATAAAATTTAATGTTGTGTCACTTAGAGCAAAAATAATTTGCTGCTCTTCACCACCATTGCTGCTTTTCCCAAACACCTAATTTGGACCCTCAATGAATCATAGGATATGGTGGGTCATGAAGGATACACTGGACCCATCCAGTACACAGGTGTGGTGCATCAGGATGGCTGATGAATGATGATTAACCCTTGTGTTCAGAAATGGGGGCCAACCGACCCCACACACGTAAAACTTGTATCATTTGCCACCGTCCTCTACATTTGTCCCAGTCCTCGCACGCACAAGGGTTAAGCCATTTCATTCCAGTGCTTTGTACCTGTGGCACATCTAAAAACTGCAGGACAGCGGCCCTTGAGGACTGGAGTTTGACACCCTGGTCTAAGATCACAAAGTTTAAAAATATATAAATTTCTGACCTTTGTCGTTGGCCGTTGCCAGATCTGCAGCAAACTGGTGCATGACAGAGGCAATGGTACCGTCTTACCGCACCACAGCACCTCATACCATACATTTGTCTATGTCTGCATATATATGTATAGTTATGGCCCAGCTCAGATGACCACAACAAGAAACTGGGGGGACACGACTCCAGAAACCATTTTAAACCCTTCAGACGCATTAATTAAAATGAAGTCTAGGGGTAGTGGGTGGCAGCCTGGAAATAAACTGCCATACAACAAATGATTCCGTATTTTACATGATGGGTGGCAACCCCATCCTATACTATAAGAATCCAATCAAGATTAGAGGCTAACAACGTTCTATTTCCAAAACAGAAAGGTCACATAATGTTAGCTAGCTAACAACAAAAACACGTTCCTTCATAGTCAAACGGGTATCGTTCGGTGAAGAATTTATAGCCTTTGTCTAGTTTAGATTGTGTTGTCAAAGAACATTTGTTTGCAGATCGTATCGTGATATAACTTCAAATTGTATTTGTGGCCGTTTTAAAGGCTGCGTAAACTCCATCCTCCAAAAGTAAGGATACACTACACCAAGGCCAACAGCAGCTCATTTGTATAATTGTGACATAGCGCTAAAACAGCGTATTCCTTAATGAGCTCAAAACCAACAGAACTGATGGGTGAAATCTCAATATCTGAGAATAATTTTGTGTTATAAATGTAATGAACATGTTTTGCATAGTCCACAGACCTATCCTAGCTTGTTCAAGAAACTATAATAGTGGACCATTAGTGGATTAATGAAACATTTAGTGGAACATGACAATCTTGTTGATGAGTGGAAAAAATGCAACAATGCATGTACAGTTTATAGGCAATAGACAAAAAGTCTACACAGCCCTCCAATAAATTTTGCAATGTAAAACACTTACAAATAATTTTAAAGCTTTTTCCACCTTGACTGTGATACGCATCCTGTACAATTCAACCAGAAAACAAACTAATAAACCCTAAAATAATGCTCTGGTGAAACACAGATCCAGGAACAGCTCCTCTATGCCTTTATTTAGCTTGGCTGATGTGTGGTAGTGTTTGGCTCCCACCGACTCTGCATAGCTCTCAGCGTCTTCCACTGAGACGTGTCTGTCTTTGGATGAAATTGCAGAATTCAGTCTTGCTTGGTGGGAGTCAGACAGCATCCACCAGCATGACTTGCTAGTGTCTGTCCTCTCTATGCATTAGATCCCCCTCCCCCACCTAATGGTGGTTAAATAATTGTAGATTCATAGATTTTTCTGTGGAACCTAACCCCAAATTATTTGCTAAAATCTGACTTATTTGTCCATCAAGTCAATGTCCAAAATAGTAAAAAGAGAATAATTTCAGCTATTTGCAGTCTCTTTGGGGATCTTTGGGAGTTTGAGAAGACAGAAAAGGATAAAGAAACAGATGAACTGATGTAGGATTAATTTTGATGCTTAGAAAAGTAAAAAGTTAATAACAGAAGAGGGAGGACAATTAGTTGATGGCAGCATTATCTCAGCCAACGCCTCCTGCAGGAAGGTGTCACAAGGTATCGTTTTTGACTTGGTGTTTTACTTCAAAAAACTGGCATTTCAAGCAAGGTGTATAAACGTTTTATATCAATTTTTGTATCATTTTCAAAGATAAAAACACATTCAAGCCTTGTGTTTATCCTACAGTTTATTTTAGCATAACTTGTGTTTGTATTCTCAGTCCTGGAAAAGATGAGAACTGCTGTTGGAAGTGCTCAGCTTCTGATCTCCCAGAAGTTTCAGCAGTTCAGGGAGTTATGTGAAGAGAACCTGGTGAGTGCAAAAATCATTATCAATAACTTTACTGGAAAACTTGAATCTTCAGGCCTACTGGACTCTTTACAAGTGCTCTGAATTCCAACTTTTCTTTGAAGAAAATGCATTCAGTTGTAGCTTTTGTGTACATAGTTATTTAGAAGGTATTGATTATGCATTTGATGTAACTTTTATCTTCGATTGTTATGTAATAAGCTAATAACAACAGCTAATAAAATTATTAATAGTCTCATGGAAATATCACTCTGCTAGTTTTGTGTGTATAATAGGGTTCAGTTCGGTTCAATTAACTATTCTTATTTTAATTCAATCTACTTTTCAAAAAAAGATTCCAGTTGTGAGTTACTCTTATAATTTTGTTCTTTTACATTATATATAGCCTTTTGCAATTATCATTTGGGTTGTCCATAGTTGTTATAAAAATAACAAGTATAACCAATAATGTGATATACTTCTCAGTTTGACCATGCTTGCACTTGGAGCCAATTAAAAATTAATAAGCATTTCCCTTAGATTAGTTCTGTTTATTTATTTTTTTTCTTCTTTTTTACTTTTTTTTTGCACCATTACAGAACCTCAGCATCCATCCTCGTCCTGTGGCCTCAGACCTGGCTGGCTTTTGGGATATGCTTCAGCTGTCTATTGAAAACATCAGCCTTAAGTTTGATGAGCTTCACCAGCTCAGGGCCAACAACTGGAGACCGCTGGACCCTCCCGATAGAAAGGTACTCTCATTCCTTAGATGATGGAAAAATGACATACCTTCCTTTGTTGTTTTGCTCTACCTATTATAGGCATTTGCATGAACATGATATTTAAAATTGAATATCACAAAGTGTTAAGGTTATTCACCTATTCAGAAATGTAATATACACTAGAATAACATATTTCCTTTTATTCAAACATTTATTATGGTGAAAACTGGATGCTTTTCCAGTTTAAATAAATTTTTGTATCTCCGTTTGTTTTTTTTCCTATTGATCCTGAATTTTTAGAAATGCCAGGTTTCATTAAGACCCATAATTATTGACACATCTTTAAATGCAAACGTCTAAAGAAAGAGAGAGAAACTGTGACTTAACCTTGATGTTTCAACATAGTACTTGTCTGGCTGTATGTCTATGTTAAAATGACATTAATATCAGGTTTAGAATTTCTTCTATTATCTTGACCTAACTTAGTGACAAGTTATGAAAGCATTAGATGTAACTTTTGATTGTAGAATTTTAGGTGTGGACCAAATGCTTTAGGTCTCCTTCTGTAATACTGTAGCATGAAGAAGATATCAGGTGCAAAGACAATGCTGAATGTATGTGATGCTAATATTTTGCTGGCCTAATTGACTGGATGCATTGTCATTAGTGCTATTTTTGAGAGATTTGCTTTGCATTTCAGTTGGTTTCAATGTGTGGATATTTGCCTTTCACACAGTTTTAGTTCTTTAAATCAGTTTAAACTGATAAATAAGCCGGCTGATAAATTGGTACACCCCTTAGAAAAGTGAAAAGGGTTAGGGTTAGGAAGTGTGTTTGGACATACAGTATGTAGTCCATGCTGCTGAGTAGCATTGCTTATAGGACCCAGCATCATTGTGCCGACGTACCAAAATAAGTTCTCACTGTTGCAATTGCATAACAAAAATAGTATCATTTTCTTCTCAACATAATGATGTCCGCCTTTTTTTGTCACAACACCGCTGACAAACTTTCTGAATCTCTGTGCCTGTGAAACTGTTGTGTGATGGGTCAGAATTTTTTGAGTGTGTTTAGTCTCTGCCATGATTACTGTTGTAATCCACATATATGGCAACAAACCACAACATACACTGCAGCAGCAGGAGCTTTACAGGAGCTCTGCTTGATGTGTATTGGGGTGCAGCCTGAAGTCACCCAATTCCGATTTTTTTGCCGGGGCTGTTCACACTGCCAGTAAATACGACCTGTATGTGTTCTGCAGTGGCAAACTACCTGAAAGTGTCCTGCATGCGCAGTAGAGGGCGCAATAGCGTCAGCATTCTCAGTGTTCTGCCAACCTCCTTAACCTGACTACCAGGAAAAAAAATATTGTCCATTCACCTTTTTTTTATTATTCCACAATCTTTGTAAGGTAATTAGAATACTGAAAACATTTTTTTGGGAAAAAAAGTTTTTATTTTTGAAATATGATGTGTCCACTACAGTGGACATCGGAACCCCATACATTTGAAATTGAACCTTGATGGCAACCAGTTTGTCCCAAAGAAAATATCCAAACATCAAGATAAGAATGAATTTCACATTGACAAAACTAAGCACTGTTGCTTAGCAAGAAGGTTCAGGGGTCTTTCTGCATGGAGTTTTCATGTTCTCCCTGTGCATGGTGGGTTCTCTCTGGGTTCTCCGGCTTCCTTCCACAGTCCAAAAACATGACTGTCAGGTTAATTAGCCTCTCTAAATTCTCCCTAGGTGTGAGTGTGTGTGTGCATGGTTGTTTGTCTCTGTGTTGCCCTGCGACAGATTGATGACCTGTTCAGGGTGACCCCACCTCTCGCCCGGAACGTTAGCTGGAGATAGGGAATAGCAACCTTCCCGACCCCACAAGGGGACAAGGGTGTATAGAAGATGGATGGATGGATGGATGGATGGTGGGAGGATGGATGGATAGATGGGTGGATGGATAAATAATGAGTGGGTGGATGAATGAGTCGGTGGATGGATGGATGGATGGATGGATACAGGAAAAACAGAAAATAATTACAAATGTCCACTACAGAGGACAATTTTTCAACTTTTAAATACTACGATAAAGTACAGTCAAAATAATTCATAGAATGTTTTAATATGTTAACAGACTTATTTATAATATTCCAACAAAACTTTAAACCAAATTTGCACAATAAAAAGTTTTATGCACTTACTTTTTCTTTTCCCATAAAATGTGCTTGTACCGATGAACGTCATTTTTATGAATGAAAAAAAGAAAGGAACAAAAGTTCCACCCCTTCACATGTTGCATCATTGAAAAGCCCTAAATGTCCGCTCTAGATACCAAAAGGAATTAATTCAGCAGAATGTAGTGGGTGGGAGATATTCAAGTTTAGAAATGTCCTCTACAGAGGACAAAAATGAACTACTGGTAGTCAGGAGTATAAAAAGAAGAAGTGCTCAGTGTTTGCGGAAGTAAACATGGAGGCTAACGGTGGAGCTTAGCTTACATATTTGAAGTTGTTGTCCAACCGGAGAAGCATATTATTAACATCTTAATCCTCATATAATCCGTCATGGTTGTTGTTTTTCTTACCGCTTGGGCGTATCAGGACGCAGAATAGTGAGATTTGTTGAGAAATGGTGACGTTCAGGTCAGATGAAGGCGACCTGAACTTTAGGTCGCATTTGAATCGGATATGGGTCACATTGGAAAAAGAATCCGACCTGTGCTGTTCACATTGCCATGAAAAGATCGGATACAGGTTGCATTACGTAAAAAATAAAAATTGGATTTGGGTCACTTTAGGCTGCAGTGTGAACACACCCTTGTTGACCTTGAAGGATGTGTGCGAAAACAAATGTCCCGCAATGACATGACTGCACGTCAGCTGTTCTACTGTGGGCCAACAGCTGACTTTTCTGGTCAAACTTGCTCATTTACTCTTAAGTCGTTTTTGTTATAGACTTTCTGGTCAAACTGTTTTAGATAGCTTTGAGTTTTAGAACTGACCAAAAAAGAAGCTTCATTCTAGCGAGTTTGCAGAAAAAGAAGGAAATTCTTGTGCTGGAAAAATGGGAATTGCTGGTTTGACTGGGACTAACAGAGCACAATGATGGCTTTTAAAACAACTTAAACTATTAAATGTTGGCAGCAGTGCTTACAAATCAGCAACAGTGCTGAGTATGTTGCTGAGTTCAACACCTAAGTATTCTGAACTAAGACCATAGTTTAAGATGAACTATTTTTCTTTATTTAAATTGTTTTTCAAATGAAAAAATGTATAAAAATATGGATTATAACATCAAACTCCAATTAACATTTTTATCATTTTGTTGCATGTGCAAGCTAGATAATGAACATCTGTTTAATTCTTGCAGTTTATTTTGCTCACATCAGTTGTACTTGAATGTAGCTAAGCTAAAATAAATGCTCTCATTCCCTAACTTGTTTCAATTGTCTAAGCTTCTATCTCAGTGTAAAATGAGGTTGGAAATGTTCCTTTTTCAGAAAACGGATGACCTGTCTAGTGTGTACTGGGCACCTTGCTCAGTGACCCCTGAGTTGTTTTGAGGTTTAAATTCAGTCTGTTGAGGGGACCTCAATCTGATGTCCAGCCCTTTTTCAGGATGTCGACTTCCCTTCAACCCTACGTAATGAAACTTCTGTTTTCAGCAGCTGCAAATGTCATTTCTGTGACATTTGCATTCCGAAAAACTTTACAAACCTGCTACATATAAGTTTTCCTTGTTCCATGGATATAATGCTTTTGAGTAACCAAGTATATAAATCAGTGTGCATCACTTTGTCAAACAGACTAACAAAATTCACATGGTGGATGTTTTGATATTTTATTACAGGAATAACAGATAATTTGACTCATGCATGGTTTTGTGTCCATGCAATGCACAGATATTCTTTACTTAGTATATCTGCTGTATAAGTTTATCTTTTTGTTTTTTCTCAGCACTGTCTTCTCTGACATATCATTTGCTCTCATTGCTGTCTGCTTCTTAATTGTTTTCCTTCTTTTGTATGTTAACAGTGAAGGCTCTTGCAAACAGCCACACATCAACCAGAATAACCAAAAACACCACAGGGCCTTGACCAATCTGGGCCTCCATGGATCCATCATGTCTGTCTTTTCATCCACCTCTTCATGCTTCCTTCTGCCACCCGCAGCCATCTTTCATGTGTGGCTTTATGTTTTGTGTCTTGCTTCTGCAAATGGCAAGATAAATGAACAGATGAGTATGTCACTGATAGTGTTATACTTCTAAGATATCTTCAGTGTAAAGTACAGTATTTCAAAACATGTCAAAATAGAAAGCAGAAAATATACTTAAACCATAAGCATTAAAATTGACTACAGGACAAAAACTAAAATTTTTTAGAGATTTTGGTTTAAAAAAATGGATGTTACAGTTAAAGAAAATAAACATTTTAATTGTTCCAAACACTGAACTTTATTATGTTTGGTCAAGTTTTATTATTTTGTAATAACATAAAGGACTATGTAAATGCATGAATATCCTTTTGGTTTGTCTGAAAGTGGTTCCTTCTAGCTCTTGTCTTAGTGAGCTTGAAAGTAAAAGCTTAAAAAGTGTATGTGAGATCAAAACAGCAAGGAACTGATGGACAAGGTCAGCAATCACTCAGTTGTAAAAAGGAATCTGGAGAGCTGATGTTTATAATTACAGTCAAACATACACAAAAAATAAAACTGCATTATAGCTTGATATATGTAATTATCCAGAAATTCCTACTTCCTTACTTTCTTACCCACTTCTGATTTCCTCTACCAGGAGAGGCGACTTCCACCTCCTGTGCCAAAAAAACCACACAAGGTGGTCCCCCACCACCACCCACCACTTGCCAGAGACCGTTCACTGGAGAGCTCAGAGAAGCAGCGGCAGGAGGCGAGAAAGAGGCTGATGGCTGCCAAGAGGGCGGCGTCTGTACGCCAGAACTCAGCAACAGAGAGCGCTGACAGCATTGAGATTTACATTCCTGAAGCTCAGACAAGGTTATGAAGACATTAACATGGACATATTATAGTTGGCAAAAAGTACCCAGGTACACACACCTGACATCAAACAAAACATGTATGATTGTCCACACCAAGTTACAGTGGGACAAACTAATGTGAATATTTTAGTTATTGATTTTTTTCTGTAATTTTTCCATCCTCAGTTTTGATCTCATCAGTTGTGTGTGTTGAAGTAGCAACAGAAGTTCTACAGGTCCATTTTTAAATGAGCAATTTCTCTGTTGTGTGAATTTTAATAAAAATGATCTTTTTTATAACAATTTTTTTAGAAGTTTACAATAGGTGTAAACTTCTATAAGTTCATTTCCATTTCCAAAACTTCTATTTTAAAATTCAGTACAGGCATGGGTCTAAATCAAATCACCTGTTATTCTTTACATGCTGGATAACATTGATGGAACACTTCCCCGTCTGACCTCACATTCCAAACTGCTGACATGATTGGCTGCAACCTGCTGTTAGTAAGAAGTGCACAACCTTCCTTAACCCCACTGAAAATAAATGACCAGCTCATGTTGTGAAACACCTAGTTCAGGATTTCCCCCAGTATATTATAAGCCTGGCGGCCCGCCATGCTTTACTAGCCCTGCCCGCCGCCAGGCTAAGCGTTGCTTGGTTACGTTTCTAGGAAAATTAAAAAAAAAAAAAAAAAAAAAAACTTTTTTTTTTTTTTAAGCCGGGCTGCGAGCGTCACTTTTGCTCTTAGCATTTCACTAGCAGAGCAGATTTATTCCTAAAGGATAGGTTTATAATAGATAGGTTTATAGTTTATGCATTTAAAAGCCGATAGCGCGCGGACCAATCACACAGCTGGCGCCTTTGCGCTTTGCCTCGCGCTGCCGCTGCTTTACCTCAGCGGGATCGCGCGCGCCTCCTTTCACTCAAACTGGACACAGGCTGACCTGTATGGATATTTACATAAACCTACTGTGAGGAATTATGATCCT
>NW_006800534.1:138749-161150 GCF_000485575.1 Poecilia formosa
ATATGTATAGTTATGGCCCAGCTCAGATGACCACAACAAGAAACGGGGGGACACGACTCCAGAAACCATTTTAAGCCCTTCAGACGCATTAATTAAAATGAAGTCTAGGGGTAGTGGGTGGCAGCCTGGAAATAAACTGCCATACAACAAATGATTCCGTATTTTACATGATGGGTGGCAACCCCATCCTATACTATAAGAATCCAATCAAGATTAGAGGCTAACAACGTTCTATTTCCAAAACAGAAAGGTCACATAATGTTAGCTAGCTAACAACAAAAACACGTTCCTTCATAGTCAAATGGGTATCGTTCGGTGAAGAATTTATAGCCTTTGTCTAGTTTAGATTGTGTTGTCAAAGAACATTTGTTTGCAAATCGTATTGTGATATAGCTTCAAATTGTATTTGTGGCCGTTTTAAAGGCTGCGTAAACTCCATCCTCCAAAAGTAAGGATACACTACACCAAGGCCAACAGCAGCTCATTTGTATAATCGTGACATAGCGCTAAAACAGTGTATTCCTTAATGAGCTCAAAACCAACAGAACTGATGGGTGAAATCTCAATATCTGAGAATAATTTTGTTTTATAAATGTAATGAACATGTTTTGCATAGTCCACAGACCTATCCTAGCTTGTTCAAGAAACTATAATAGTGGACCATTAGTGGATTAATGAAACATTTAGTGGAACATGACAATCTTGTTGATGAGTGGAAAAAATGCAACAATGCATGTACAGTTTATAGGCAATAGACAAAAAGTCTACACAGCCCTCCAATAAATTTTGCAATGTAAAACACTTACAAATAATTTTAAAGCTTTTTCCACCTTGACTGTGATACGCATCCTGTACAATTCAACCAGAAAACAAACTAATAAACCCTAAAATAATGCTCTGGTGAAACACAGATCCAGGAACAGCTCCTCTATGCCTTTATTTAGCTTGGCTGATGTGTGGTAGTGTTTGGCTCCCACCGACTCTGCATAGCTCTCAGCGTCTTCCACTGAGACGTGTCTGTCTTTGGATGAAATTGCAGAATTCAGTCTTGCTTGGTGGGAGTCAGACAGCATCCACCAGCATGACTTGCTAGTGTCTGTCCTCTCTATGCATTAGATCCCCCTCCCCCACCTAATGGTGGTTAAATAATTGTAGATTCATAGATTTTTCTGTGGAACCTAACCCCAAATTATTTGCTAAAATCTGACTTATTTGTCCATCAAGTCAATGTCCAAAATAGTAAAAAGAGAATAATTTCAGCTATTTGCAGTCTCTTTGGGGATCTTTGGGAGTTTGAGAAGACAGAAAAGGATAAAGAAACAGATGAACTGATGTAGGATTAATTTTGATGTTTAGAAAAGTAAAAAGTTAATAACAGAAGAGGGAGGACAATTAGTTGATGGCAGCATTATCTCAGCCAACGCCTCCTGCAGGAAGGTGTCACAAGGTATCGTTTTTGACTTGGTGTTTTACTTCAAAAAACTGGCATTTCAAGCAAGGTGTATAAACGTTTTATATCAATTTTTGTATCATTTTCAAAGATAAAAACACATTCAAGCCTTGTGTTTATCCTACAGTTTATTTTAGCATAACTTGTGTTTGTATTCTCAGTCCTGGAAAAGATGAGAACTGCTGTTGGAAGTGCTCAGCTTCTGATCTCCCAGAAGTTTCAGCAGTTCAGGGAGTTATGTGAAGAGAACCTGGTGAGTGCAAAAATCATTATCAATAACTTTACTGGAAAACTTGAATCTTCAGGCCTACTGGACTCTTTACAAGTGCTCTGAATTCCAACTTTTCTTTGAAGAAAATGCATTCAGTTGTAGCTTTTGTGTACATAGTTATTTAGAAGGTATTGATTATGCATTTGATGTAACTTTTATCTTCGATTGTTATGTAATAAGCTAATAACAACAGCTAATAAAATTATTAATAGTCTCATGGAAATATCACTCTGCTAGTTTTGTGTGTATAATAGGGTTCAGTTCGGTTCAATTAACTATTCTTATTTTAATTCAATCTACTTTTCAAAAAAAGATTCCAGTTGTGAGTTACTCTTATAATTTTGTTCTTTTACATTATATATAGCCTTTTGCAATTATCATTTGGGTTGTCCATAGTTGTTATAAAAATAACAAGTATAACCAATAATGTGATATACTTCTCAGTTTGACCATGCTTGCACTTGGAGCCAATTAAAAATTAATAAGCATTTCCCTTAGATTAGTTCTGTTTATTTATTTTTTTTCTTCTTTTTTACTTTTTTTTTGCACCATTACAGAACCTCAGCATCCATCCTCGTCCTGTGGCCTCAGACCTGGCTGGCTTTTGGGATATGCTTCAGCTGTCTATTGAAAACATCAGCCTTAAGTTTGATGAGCTTCACCAGCTCAGGGCCAACAACTGGAGACCGCTGGACCCTCCCGATAGAAAGGTACTCTCATTCCTTAGGTGATGGAAAAATGACATGCCTTCCTTTGTTGTTTTGCTCTACCTATTATAGGCATTTGCATGAACATGATATTTAAAATTGAATATCACAAAGTGTTAAGGTTATTCACCTATTCAGAAATGTAATATACACTAGAATAACATATTTCCTTTTATTCAAACATTTATTATGGTGAAAACTGGATGCTTTTCCAGTTTAAATAAATTTTTGTATCTCCGTTTGTTTTTTTTCCTATTGATCCTGAATTTTTAGAAATGGCAGGCTTCATTAAGACCCATAATTATTGACACATCTTTAAATGCAAACGTCTAAAGAAAGAGAGAGAAACTGTGACTTAACCTTAATGTTTCAACATAGTACTTGTCTGGCGGTATGTCTATGTTAAAATGACATTAATATCAGGTTTAGAATTTCTTCTATTATCTTGACCTAACTTAGTGACAAGTTATGAAAGCATTAGATGTAACTTTTGATTGTAGAATTTTAGGTGTGGACCAAATGCTTTAGGTCTCCTTCTGTAATACTGTAGCATGAAGAAGATATCAGGTGCAAAGACAATGCTGAATGTATGTGATGCTAATATTTTGCTGGCCTAATTGACTGGATGCATTGTCATTAGTGCTATTTTTGAGAGATTTGCTTTGCATTTCAGTTGGTTTCAATGTGTGGATATTTGCCTTTCACACAGTTTTAGTTCTTTAAATCAGTTTAAACTGATAAATAAGCCGGCTGATAAATTGGTACACCCCTTAGAAAAGTGAAAAGGGTTAGGGTTAGGAAGTGTGTTTGGACATACAGTATGTAGTCCACGCTGCTGAGTAGCATTGCTTATAGGACCCAGCATCATTGTGCCGACGTACCAAAATAAGTTCTCACTGTTGCAATTGCATAACAAAAATAGTATCATTTTCTTCTCAACATAATGATGTCCGCCTTTTTTTGTCACAACACCGCTGACAAACTTTCTGAATCCCTGTGCCTGTGAAACTGTTGTGTGATGGGTCAGAATTTTTTGAGTGTGTTTAGTCTCTGCCATGATTACTGTTGTAATCCACATATATGGCAACAAACCACAACATACACTGCAGCAGCAGGAGCTTTACAGGAGCTCTGCTTGATGTGCCTTGGGGTGCAGCCTGAAGTCACCCAATTCCGATTTTTTATTTTTTTTTTGCCGGGGCTGTTCACACTGCCTGTAAATGCGACCTGTATGTGTTCTGCAGTGGCAAACTACCTGAAAGTGTCCTGCATGCGCAGTAGAGGGCGCAATAGCGTCAGCATTCTCAGTGTTCTGCCAACCTCCTTAACCGGACTACCAGGAAAAAAAATATTGTCCATTCACCTTTTTTTTATTATTCCACAATCTTTGTAAGGTAATTAGAATACTGAAAACATTTTTTTGGGAAAAAAAGTTTTTATTTTTGAAATATGATGTGTCCACTACAGTGGACATCGGAACCCCATACATTTGAAATTGAACCTTGATGGCAACCAGTTTGTCCCAAAGAAAATATCCAAACATCAAGATAAGAATGAATTTCACATTGACAAAACTAAGCACTGTTGCTTAGCAAGAAGGTTCAGGGGTCTTTCTGCATGGAGTTTTCATGTTCTCCCTGTGCATGGTGGGTTCTCTCTGGGTTCTCCGGCTTCCTTCCACAGTCCAAAAACATGACTGTCAGGTTAATTAGCCTCTCTAAATTCTCCCTAGGTGTGAGTGTGTGTGTGCATGGTTGTTTGTCTCTGTGTTGCCCTGCGACAGATTGATGACCTGTTCAGGGTGACCCCACCTCTCGCCCGGAACGTTAGCTGGAGATAGGGAATAGCAACCTTCCCGACCCCACAAGGGGACAAGGGTGTATAGAAGATGGATGGATGGATGGATGGATGGTGGGAGGATGGATGGATAGATGGGTGGATGGATAAATAATGAGTGGGTGGATGAATGAGTCGGTGGATGGATGGATGGATGGATGGATACAGGAAAAACAGAAAATAATTACAAATGTCCACTACAGAGGACAATTTTTCAACTTTTAAATACTACGATAAAGTACAGTCAAAATAATTCATAGAATGTTTTAATATGTTAACAGACTTATTTATAATATTCCAACAAAACTTTAAACCAAATTTGCACAATAAAAAGTTTTATGCACTTACTTTTTCTTTTCCCATAAAATGTGCTTGTACCGATGAACGTCATTTTTATGAATGAAAAAAAGGAAGGTACAAAAACCCCACCCCTTCACATGTGGCATCATTGAAAAGCCCTAAATGTCCGCTCTAGATACCAAAAGGAATTAATTCAGCAGAATGTAGTGGGTGGGAGATATTCAAGTTTAGAAATGTCCTCTACAGAGGACAAAAATGAACTACTGGTAGTCAGGAGTATAAAAAGAAGAAGTGCTCAGTGTTTGCGGAAGTAAACATGGAGGCTAACGGTGGAGCTTAGCTTACATATTTGAAGTTGTTGTCCAACCGGAGAAGCATATTATTAACATCTTAATCCTCATATAATCCGTCATGGTTGTTGTTTTTCTTACCGCTTGGGCGTATCAGGACGCAGAATAGTGAGATTTGTTGAGAAATGGTGACGTTCAGGTCAGATGAAGGCGACCTGAACTTTAGGTCGCATTTGAATCGGATATGGGTCACATTGGAAAAAGAATCCGACCTGTGCTGTTCACATTGCCATGAAAAGATCGGATACAGGTTGCATTACGTAAAAAATAAAAATTGGATTTGGGTCACTTTAGGCTGCAGTGTGAACACACCCTTGTTGACCTTGAAGGATGTGTGCGAAAACAAATGTCCCGCAATGACATGACTGCACGTCAGCTGTTCTACTGTGGGCCAACAGCTGACTTTTCTGGTCAAACTTGCTCATTTACTCTTAAGTCGTTTTTGTTATAGACTTTCTGGTCAAACTGTTTTAGATAGCTTTGAGTTTTAGAACTGACCAAAAAAGAAGCTTCATTCTAGCGAGTTTGCAGAAAAAGAAGGAAATTCTTGTGCTGGAAAAATGGGAATTGCTGGTTTGACTGGGACTAACAGAGCACAATGATGGCTTTTAAAACAACTTAAACTATTAAATGTTGGCAGCAGTGCTTACAAATCAGCAACAGTGCTGAGTATGTTGCTGAGTTCAACACCTAAGTATTCTGAACTAAGACCATAGTTTAAGATGAACTATTTTTCTTTATTTAAATTGTTTTTCAAATGAAAAAATGTATAAAAATATGGATTATAACATCAGACTCCAATTAACATTTTTATCATTTTGTTGCATGTGCAAGCTAGTTAATGAACATCTGTATAATTCTTGCAGTTTATTTTGCTCACATCAGTTGTACTTGAATGTGGCTAAGCTAAAATAAATGCTCTCATTCCCTAACTTGTTTCAATTGTCTAAGCTTCTATCTCAGTGTAAAATGAGGTTGGAAATGTTCCTTTTTCAGAAAACGGATGACCTGTCTAGTGTGTACTGGGCACCTTGCTCAGTGACCCCTGAGTTGTTTTGAGGTTTAAATTCAGTCTGTTGAGGGGACCTCAATCTGATGTCCAGCCCTTTTTCAGGATGTCGACTTCCCTTCAACCCTACGTAATGAAACTTCTGTTTTCAGCAGCTGCAAATGTCATTTCTGTGACATTTGCATTCTGCAAAACTTTACAAACCTGCTACATATAAGTTTTCCTTGTTCCATGGATATAATGCTTTTGAGTAACCAAGTATATAAATCAGTGTGCATCACTTTGTCAAACAGACTAACAAAATTCACATGGTGGATGTTTTGATATTTTATTACAGGAATAACAGATAATTTGACTCATGCATGGTTTTGTGTCCATGCAATGCACAGATATTCTTTTAGTATATCTGCTGTATAAGTTTATCTTTTTGTTTTTTCTAAGCACTGTCTTCTCTGACATATCATTTGCTCTCATTGCTGTCTGCTTCTTACTTGTTTTCCTTCTTTTGTATGTTAACAGTGAAGGCTCTTGCAAACAGCCACACATCAACCAGAATAACCAAAAACACCACAGGGCCTTGACCAATCTGGGCCTCCATGGATCCATCATGTCTGTCTTTTCATCCACCTCTTCATGCTTCCTTCTGCCACTCGCAGCCATCTTTCATGTGTGGCTTTATGTTTTGTGTCTTGCTTCTGCAAATGGCAAGATAAATGAACAGATGAGTATGTCACTGATAGTGTTATACTTCTAAGATATCTTCAGTGTAAAGTACAGTATTTCAAAACATGTCAAAATAGAAAGCAGAAAATATACTTAAACCATAAGCATTAAAATTGACTACAGGACAAAAACTAAAATTTTTTAGAGATTTTGGTTTAAAAAAATGGATGTTACAGTTAAAGAAAATAAACATTTTAATTGTTCCAAACACTGAACTTTATTATGTTTGGTCAAGTTTTATTATTTTGTAATAACATAAGGGAATATCCTTTTGGTTTGTTTGAAAGTGGTTCCTTCTAGCTCTTGTCTTAGTGAGGTTGAAAGTAAAAGTTTAAAAAGTTTATGTGAGATCAAAACAGCAAGGAACTGATGGACAAGGTCAGCAATCACTCAGTTGTAAAAAGGAATCTGGAGAGCTGATGTTTATAATTACAGTCAAACATACACAAAAAATAAAACTGCATTACAGCTTGATATATGTAATTATCCAGAAATTCCTACTTCCTTACTTTCTTACCCACTTCTGATTTCCTCTACCAGGAGAGGCGACTTCCACCTCCTGTGCCAAAAAAACCACACAAGGTGGTCCCCCACCACCACCCACCACTTGCCAGAGACCGTTCACTGGAGAGCTCAGAGAAGCAGCGGCAGGAGGCGAGAAAGAGGCTGATGGCTGCCAAGAGGGCGGCGTCTGTACGCCAGAACTCAGCAACAGAGAGCGCTGACAGCATTGAGATTTACATTCCTGAAGCTCAGACAAGGTTATGAAGACATTAACATGGACATATTATAGTTGGCAAAAAGTACCCAGGTACACACACCTGACATCAAACAAAACATGTATGATTGTCCACACCAAGTTACAGTGGGACAAACTAATGTGAATATTTTAGTTATTGATTTTTTTCTGTAATTTTTCCATCCTCAGTTTTGATCTCATCAGTTGTGTGTGTTGAAGTAGCAACAGAAGTTCTACAGGTCCATTTTTTAATAAGCAATTTCTCTGTTGTGTGAATTTTAATAAAAATGATCTTTTTTATAACAATTTTTTTAGAAGTTTACAATAGGTGTAAACTTCTATAAGTTCATTTCCATTTCCAAAACTTCTATTTTAAAATTCAGTACAGGCATGGGTCTAAATCAAATCACCTGTTATTCTTTACATGCTGGATAACATTGATGGAACACTTCCCCGTCTGACCTCACATTCCAAACTGCTGACATGATTGGCTGCAACCTGCTGTTAGTAAGAAGTGCACAACCTTCCTTAACCCCACTGAAAATAAATGACCAGCTCATGTTGTGAAACACCTAGTTCAGGGTTTCCCCCAGTATATTATAAGCCTGGCGGCCCGCCATGCTTTACTAGCCCTGCCCACCGCCAGGCTAAGCGTTGCTTGGTTGTTTCTAGGAAAATTAAAAAAAAAAAAAAAAAGCCGGTCTGCAAGCGTCACTTTTGCTCTTAGCATTTCACTAGCAGAGCAGATTTATTCCTAAATGATAGGTTTATAGTTTATGCATAGTTTATGCATTTAAAAGCCAACAGCGCGCGGACCAATCACACAACTGGCGCCTCTGCGCTTTGCCTCGCGTGCTGCTGCTGCTTTACCTCAGCGGGATCGCGCGCACCTCCTTTCACTCAAACTGGACACAGGCTGAGTCACCTGTATGGATATTTACATAAACCTACTGTGAGGAATTATGATCCTCTGGAGAACTCTAGGTAAGAGTTTTAAACCCGCCGCGTTAGCTCTGGTTGCGCAGCTCAATGTGAACCGCAGGAATAACTTGTAGCGAATTCAGAGATGTGCGTTGTGGAGCGGTGAGAATGATTTATCTTTGTGAACAAACAATTTTATGTGGCGTTTACATCTCAACACGCTGCCCAGCGTGTGGCTCTGTGTCTGTCTTCCCTGTAAAGTTTATGTCTGTGGTCCCGGTTGGCCGGAGCGTTAGTGGATAACGAGCAGCGCTAACCTCATCATGCAGGTTCAGCCCGGTGAGGAGCTTTAACGCTCTCCTCTGAGTCACGCATCACGCTGATTTTATACTATTTTATTATTATTTTTCCGGTTACACGATGCATCAAACCATATCAAATGCGTCATCTACTTAGAGTTAATGCGCGCGGCCGCATGGAGATCTGAGAAACTCGTCCCATAAACTCGACCAACCAGAATAGTTTCTGTGACGTTTATTAAAAAGTCAACAGACACGAAATGGAAGAGCTACTAAAGCCACATTAGCAGCATTGAATTAAATCTCCCGTTTGTTGCGCATCTCTGCGTAGTGCAGCAGATTACCTCATCATGCAGGGCCGGTCCAAGGTTGAATGAGACCTTGAGCAGAATCTGACTTAGGGGCCCCTTTTGTTGTTAATAATATCAGCACTACTTTGTTAGATTTAGTGAAATATGGGAGAAGGGAGTAGTTTGATTGACCAGCCTAAAAAGCAATAAGTTATAAGTTACAATCGCAGTTTACTAATATGTATTTGTAAATTCAAAGATTAAACTCACAGCATCAGATCGTTGCTATGGTAACAAAACAATCTAACTATGAATATTGTTCTTTGAAGTTTTACAAAGTAAACTTGCCAGCTCCTTAAAATCTTGTATTTAAATGTTAAACAATTTAAAATNGATAGGTTTATAGTTTATGCATTTAAAAGCCGATAGCGCGCGGACCAATCACACAGCTGGCGCCTTTGCGCTTTGCCTCGCGCTGCCGCTGCTTTACCTCAGCGGGATCGCGCGCGCCTCCTTTCACTCAAACTGGACACAGGCTGACCTGTATGGATATTTACATAAACCTACTGTGAGGAATTATGATCCTCTGGAGAACTCTAGGTAAGAGTTTTAAACCCGCCGTGTTAGCTTTGGTTGCGCAGCTCAATGTGAACCGCAGGAATAATTTGTAGCGAATTCAGAGGCGCGTTGTGGAGCGGTGAGAATGATTTATCTTTGTGAACGAACAATTTTATGTGGCGTTTACATCTCAACACGCTGCCCAGCGTGTGGCTCTGTGTTTGTCTTCCCTGTAAAGTTTGTCTGTGGTCCCGGTTGGCCGGAGCGTTTGTGGATAACAAGCAGCGCTAACCTCATCATGCAGGTTCAGCCCGGTGAGGAGCTTCAACACTCTCTTCGGAGTCACGCATCACGCTGATTTTATACTATTTTATTATTATTTTTAGTATTATTTTTCCAGTTACACGATGCATCAAACCATATCAAATGCGTTGTCTACTTAGAGTTAATGCGCGCGGCCACATGGAGATCTGAGAAACCATAAACTCGACCAACCAGAATAGTTTCTGACGTTTATTAAAAACTCAACAGACACGAAATGGAGGAGCTACTAAAGCCACATTAGCAGCATTGAATTAAATCTCTCATTTGTTGCGCATCTCTGCATAGTGCAGCAGATTACCTCATCATGCAGGGCCGGTCCAAGGCTGTATGAGACCTTGAGCAGAATCTGACTTAGGGGCCCCTTTTGTTGCTAAAATCATCAGCACCTCTAACAGCTTCTGTGTTAGATTTAGTGAAATATGGGAGAAAGGAGTAGTTTAATTGACCAGCCTAAAAAGCAATAAGTTACAATCGCAGTTTACTAATATGTATTTGTAAATTCAAAGATTAAACTCACAGCATCAGATTGTTGCTATGGTAACAAAACAATCAACTATGAATATTGTTCTTTGAAGTTTTACAAAGTAAACTTGCCAGCTCCTTAAAATCTTGTATTTAAATGTTAAACAATTTAAAATCATTTATCTATGCCTAAACAATTGAATAAAAATTAACAGCATTGATAATCTCAATAAACAACTGTTATATTTGTATATCTGTGGTCTGTTTTAAAATATTAGTGTTTATGGGGCCCCTGAAGCCCTGGGGGCCTGATGGAGCCATTGACTTAATTTGGATTAAACAGAAGTGCAAATTTGTTGTTTTAATAATAGTTGTGGGTTTAAATAGCATTTCACTGGAGATCTTTTCCCATAACATACACAGTAATACTTTTACATTTCCTGTCAACTTATCTTTTTATACAAAAACACAGTGGACCACCAGAGGATCGCTGGTGGACCGCCTTGACACCCCGACCACTGGGCTTAGCAAGTTTTCTGGGGGAAACCCTGTAGTTCAATGGTTTAACATTGTAATGTGGAAGTATTTAAATACAAACTGTTTGACTTGTTTGGAAAAATAATATTTAGGCACCCAGCTGTTATCTTAAAAGTTCTATTCATATGGCCTTCTAGGATCTAGAGCAGGAGTGGGCAATCCTGGTCCTCGAGGGCCGGTGTCCTGCAACTCTTAGATGTCTCCCTGGTCCAACACACCTGAATCCAACAGCTGAATCACCTCCTCAGTGCAGTCAGGTTCTCCAGAGTCCAGCTAACGACCTCATTATCTGACTCAAGTGTGTTGAAGTAGAGACACATCTAAAAATTGCAGGAGACCGGCCCTCCAGGCCTGGAGTTGCCCACCCCTGATCTAGAGGCAGGCTAGATTTGGCCCCCAGCCCTCAAGTTTGACACATATGATCTAGAATAATTTTTTAAAATGGTATTAAGTGTTTAATTTAAAAAATAAAATAAAGTTTTGCAAGCAAGTAATGTTGTAATGTTGCTGAACTTTGACATGACCAGCAGCAGCAAACTCAGATCTTAGGGCTACCCCACAGAGTGCCTGAGGCATGATGGGAGCATCACTTCTTCTGCCTCTCTTCTTACCCTGATGCACCCATCACTCTGGAAGGGGGCAAATCTGGACTCATCAGATCACATGACCTACTTCAATCACTCTAGAGTCCAATCTTTATGCTCCCTTTCAGATTAAAGGCATTTTTTCCAGTTTGCCACTGATCACTGATCAGCGGTTTTCTTATGGTTACTGCTGTTCAGTCTCAATCACTGAGGTTCTCTTCACATTGGGTGGAAATGCCATTACTTATCCCAGAGTTTTGCTGTTGTTTTCCTCGATTTCATGTCACCAAGCGTTTTGGTAATCATCGATTCCGATCATTCAGGATTTTTTTCTGACCACATTTCTTCCCCACGTTCCCTACAATTGTTAATAATACTGTAGACAGTTCTCAACTTAATGGTTTCTGCATCGCTTAGATGTTTTCTCTGCTTAATACCAATAATTTGGCCCTTCTTAAACAGACTAACATCTTTTCCATGACCACAGGATATGTTTTTTCACATGGTTTAAGAAATGAGAGTATAAGCTGATAATTACCCAAGTAGTAATTGCCCAGTAGGAGGTTTGTACCTATTTACAGGTTGCCACTTTTTTGGAGCATTGATCGTTAAGTTGCTCAGATTGTGATTGTGATACCACAGCTGTGAGAATAGTGACAGGATTGTTAAATATGGCAAACAGTATTGTCTCATAAAAATATTCTAATAAAATGGTAAAGAGTAGAGCAACTAACCCACTTGAGCTGTCAACTGTCCACTCTCACAAAAATACAAAATGGTTCACAAGGATTAATATTATGAGCCACTTAATAGACAACTGGTCTTATTTTTAAAGCTGTAACACACTTCTAGTTAAAGACCTGTAAAATGCACTTTTAAAGTTGAGTAGTAAATAGGTAAGGATACAACTGGCTGTGGGAGATGATATAGCAGACAGCTGCACAAAAACCACCCAAAATCTGAGAAAAGGGCTCTGATGTCATCTAATGCTCAGTCAGTAGAATGACACACTAATCTTGGTTTCATGACCTAACACTTTTTTTCTGAGTCTAGCTGACCTAATTAAGCAGGACAAATAAACAAACACCTCCCCCCATCGACCCCCCCAAAAAGCAAATGCCGCAACCTTTAACCCTTGTCCTTCCCCATCCATTTTCTTTTTACATTTGGGAAGCTGAAATACCTAGGTTCAATGCTACTTGACACGCGTCTGGCATTTGCAAAGCAACCAATTCACGAGCACCATTCATTTTCCTTGGCACTGATTAACCCAAGGATGGTGAGGATGAAGACTGTGACTATTATTTCCTTCAGTAATGCCAAGTCGGTTTCACTGTGTTTATAAATACATGTTAAGACATAATAGTTTCTTCTGGTTATTAATACAGTCCAATCCAAAACAACTTTTACTTCTATGGCTGTATGAACCTTATCCTCTGTGAAGAGAGCCCAGTCATGCTGACTGCTCACTAGCAGACAGACATTCAAAGCAATTGGGAAAAATAGGATGGGATTTAATTGCTTAATCTAATAATTATGTTACCAAACCATAAAAGATTATAAATGGACCACATGACAGCCCATATAAACTACCTGTTTTGGTTTCTCCATATTTTTATGCCATTTCATTTTTGCAGTATAAATCATACAGTTCTTCTTTAAGACATAAACTTTGTCTTTTTTCCATCAAACAAGTTCCAGAATTTTGTTCCAAAGAAACTAGTCCCAGTTGGTTCTAGAAAACCACTGTCAAGAAGCAGCTGGGTTTTCCACCTACTATATCCAGTTCAGAACTATGTTATCATGTTAGTAAAACATGTTTGACGATTATCTGTGAGAAACATGGCACAGATTGACTCCCTGCCTGGCTGTGTAGTGGAGGTGAACTTTTTTTTAGGAACTTTTAACTCTACTGTGTCCTAAACATCAAAGTGTTAAGTTGATACACTACTTTGCCAAAGTATTCATACCCATTGCACATATTTTCAGTTTTAAAGTCTTGCCACAAAGTTTCCATTGAGTTTACAGGTCTGGACATTGTGCCATTTCAGCACAAACGTATTCTTGTATCTAGCGATTCAGTTCTGTTCAGGTTGTACGTGTAAGACTGTGTGATTCTACTGGAAGGTGAAACTCTGCCCCATTCTTTCTTCTTTTACCAACTTCATCCATCTTTGCATCAACTCTGAGCATTTATCAGTATGAAGAAAAGTAACTCAACAAAGTGATGCTGTGACCATGTTTCTTTATGGGGATTTGGGGATGGTGTTCTCACAACATCTTTGTGGTAAATCTGATTTACCATTGTTAATTTTAATCAGAAGAAGACTTAAAATCTTTTGACTCGTTTTATTCTCTCTTCTGCCCGGATTCCTTGATGTCGTCACTGTACTAGCTGAACCATAAAGACAAAGACAAACGTTTTCCCAAGTCCAAACATAAACAACATTTATTAGACGAACAACTAATGAAACTGACAAAACTCAATAAAATCACAGACCAGCATCCAATTCAATATTTACCTCACTCCACAGACATCCACAAACCAAGACAAACTTACGGGGAACCATTTCACCGATGCACCGTTCCCCAGAGACAGCATCATGGTTAACCCCGGAGCGATCTGAAGTTAAGGTTCCGGGTCCTATACTTTTAAAGGGAGGGCATGTTTCCCTTCTCTGCTGTATTCTAATTAGGGGAGTGTCATTAGATAAATTCATTTAAATCTAGTCGACTATGTTCCAGTAAAAACCTGTTTTTAAGATCAAAGAAGTGTTATTTTCTTTTGAGTGAAGACAGATGTTTTTTATGACTCTGTTCCAAGAGGAAGCTCTACTCTGTTGGCAGGACCAGATTGTTTTACACCAGCTGTTAAATCTTATCAAAGTGGTCAAAAGGTTAAACCCACACACAGAGCCACAACCCCCTGTGAATGCCTGCTCAGTCCACAGAGAGACTATCTGTGCTTTAAATTATAGAGAACTACAAGCTAAGTTATTTTAATTCAACTTGGTGTATAATGTTTTCAATAGAAATATCCTACATAAGAGATTATGCTAATTAAACCATGGATATAATTTGGAGCGAATTTTCTTATTTAAAACACTATTAATTTTATCTAATATTGAACATATGGATAAGTTTTTACAACTACCATATTTTAAATTTATTTTCTTAACACCATCTTTGTGGTAAATCTGATCTGACCAGATCAGATCAGATTTTGGTCTGATCTGACCAGGACACCTTCTTCCAAATGATTACTGTGTACCCTGCATGGCTTGTGACAGATGGATTTTTTAAGCAACAGCTGTCTTCTTGCCACTCTCCTGTAGATGTCACATTAGCACAACAAATCGTTTTCCCCTGAACAGATTCTTTTACCTAAGATGCTGGAGCTCCTCCAGAATCAGTTACACACATGTCCAGATTCTGGTTACTCATTAGGAAACTTCTGAAGGTAATTTTCACTGAATTTTATTTTGAGGCATCCATGTAGAGGGAAAATGTAAAATTATTAGAATATGTCTCAATTGGATAGGTTACATTATAATAAAAAAAATGTGCTTATAACCAAATCTAAAAATGTTCAAGAGGTATGAGTATGCTTGCAAGGTGCTGTATGTCAGCCTAAAGGGTTAGGGTCCTGTCCTGCAAGAGTGGATAAGCACTGGATCAGTTCCAACGTCTATCTTTCAGAGTTGACTGACTTGTCAGTCTACTAACATTCTTAAGGAGGTGACAAACAATCTTACAAACCTTAGACAAATATATTTGCACACAATCAAAAAGCTAGGTCAGATTATAGCATCATACATATGATGAGTTTGAGAACTCAGGTTAACTCTTTCATGTCTGGATTTTTGCAATCTAAAGACAGATTCTGGAGAAAGCAACTTTGATCATTTCCTTTGCTGCCCATCTGAACAGTTCTTCAGAACTTAATGAATCAACCAGCTTAAATCCAGTTTTTAAATTAGTTTCTAGTTGCTTTGCAAACTGAGATGTATTTTTATAGTCCTGGGCATTACTCTTCTTTTACAACCCATTTCGTTTTTAAAGCTTCCCATTAAAAAATATTTATAACTTCCTTGTACAGAACAGCAAGCCATCAGTTAAGGAGTAAGGTGCTAATCGAATCCTAATGGTGAATGGGGAAGCATAGAAAAGCTGAAGTCTTGTATCACCACCAGCTTAAATATTTTTTTAGCAGATTTTCTCTTTTGTAGATTTTGTGTTTTGAAACCTGCTGACTTGTGCCATACCAAATCATTTAGACTGAACACAAACCACCGTTAATCCCATGGTATCGTCAAAATGTTACACACATCTTTCTGATAATCTCTTTGTCCGTTAGACAGATCAAGATTAAAACAAGTCTTGTGATGATTGAAATGGGAGAGAGTAATCTACTCTTAAACCTGATATAAAACAGATAAGATCTGCCTGGGATTTTGGCAGCAGTACTTCCTTTTGTTTCTCCTCACACCAGAAGAACAGTGTGGCAATTTATTATGAATAAACACTAGACGTTAAGAACCTGCTGATAACTCTCACGTAAGACTCAAGTCAGAAGGAGCACTTTGACTTCAACCTTGTGCTGTTAAACTTATCAGTATTAACAAGACAACGATACAAAACTAGAGATCAGTTTTATCTTTTGATAATTGCTAAATCCTGTTCTCATGGTTATTATTTTTAGCAGAAGCAGATTCAGTGAGAAATATGTCGTTCCAAATAATCATTACTTTTTCATCTACTTTGGTTTTTCAGGGTTACATTTCTTTGTTCTATTTGAGGTTCTTTGTCTAAAAAAAGAAAGCAGACTTTTTGATTTTGATTCAGATTTCTTTCTCTTCAAGGACAGAAGAGTACAGCAGCAGTTCTAGGTAGAGATTCCATATTGAACCATAAAACCAAACATTTTATAAGAATGTATTTTTATTATAACTTGTGCTTGTGGTATCTTGCTTATGGAAAAAAATAAGATCATATATCAACTTATCCTTTCATTATCCAAAGTCTTGTAGTTCAGAATGATGCCAGCAGGAATAATGGTACCAGGGAGAGGTGTGTAATGAACTGTGTAGAGTTGGAAAAGAATGTTAATTAAAGCAGCTACTAATTATTTAAAGTAAAATACGGAAATATTCTAGACAAGATGATTGGATGAGCATTTAGAATAAAGAGGATTTTCGTCCCTTCTGCAGCTATGGTTTGAAAGCCCCAACAACCCTTTCACATTGATTTAGAGGAAATATGCAGCATACTATTAACCTTGTCATAAAGCCACTCTGACATATTTGTGGAACTCGTCTGTGGATGTTCTCATCAGAGAGCTGAAGTATACGAGCTATAGTAGATGTTCCAAATCCATCTGAGCTCATCCATGTTGTGGAGGTTTATGAACTGAGGGAAGAACAACTAGTTTCAGTGGAAACAAACACTCCCCTTACTGCCGACTCGGCCACTAATGAAAGCTGCTTGGAACCGACCAACAGCTGTTCAACATGCAACGGAACGCCTGCGTGTCGTTTTCTATTGTATTTTCCAGTGGTGAGGGTTAAGGGATCTGAGGGACGTAAAATAAAACTTCTGAATCCTTAACAGAGATTAAAATAACATGTCGGTGATGGCAGGAATTTACATTTATTTTTTTTGTGAAGAATATTCATGTCTGTATGTGTCGTAGGGGGTGGGAGACTTTTGTACAACATCTTATTACCTCTGTGTTTAAACAACGGTAACAGTAACCATGTTTTGAGCCATATTCAATAAGAAATACTCTTCTTATCAAGAGGAAAGGGCCACACCTTGGAAATAACTATGTATTAACATTGTACCCCTTGTAGCAAGGCCTCTTTGGAGTTTGTAAAATTAGGAATCTTAAATACACCAACCTGATTTTCACTGTTTCAGTCTGTGGAAGCTGATCAGATCATATTTAAATGAAACAATGGCCTCCTACTTAGAGGCACTAGATACATTATGAAACAAGACGTCAGACCCTGAAAGTAAAAACTGTTAAATATTAAAAATATGTCAAACAAAATCAGTGGTACAAATTTGAAAGGAAAAACATGAGTAGTTTGCATCTAAAATAGAACCTCATTACAACACATCACACCATTCAGGATGACAACACACAATAGTTAGAATTCTGTTTTCCAGATGTAGTTGATGTATCTAAAATGGGTTTTAGTACTTGAAAACCATCCATCCATCCATCCATCCATCCATCCATCCATCCATCCAGGACAAAGTGCTTAGGGGAAACACTGGGAGAACAAGCTAACTCCAACTAGAAAGGGGCCAGATGGGACTCAAGTCCAGGATGTTTCTTGCGATGATTCAATCAGAAATTTAGTTAATTTTTAAATTAAAAATTCAATATTGCTAAAGTCAGACATAATGGAATAAATCCTGTAAATAAAAAATGTTTCCAATCACCGTTCCTTCATGAGAAAATTCTCAGTGGGCTGCTTCTGTCTCCATGTATGCAAACCGGCTCCACAGACATGCTTACTCCAGAGCAGATCATAAGCTGAGAAAGTGTTGCCATGGTGATACAGCTGAGTTCAGATAGAGCCAAATAAATGAAGGCAAAGGAAAGTAGAAATTGTGTGAAACCTGCACATACAAAGAAAAACACAAGCAAAAAATGAATCTATCTGAACAGATCAACTGAAATGAACTGAGCAGAGATCAGAACCTCACAGCTGAAAACTGCACAAAAACAAACAGAACCAAAATCCACAACTGAGATATGTTTGGAAACATGCAAGACTTCTATGTGTTTGCACAGGGGCGTGTTCTCTTTTCTTGTGAATATGGGGGAATATTACTGCCATAATTTGAAAGCAGACATTTTCAGTTTGAAAGCAGGACTTCATGTCTTTCTTCTTAAAACTTATAATGCTTGTAGAGTTGTAGTACTCGAGACCACTTTTTGATGGTTTTGGTCTCGTTTCAGACTCAGACACATTTGGTCTTGGTCTCGTCTCGGTCTCGGGTATTGAGGACTCTGGATTTTATTTCAAGATCGGTCAAGATCACAATTGCGGAAATATCACTAAGTTGCCAGCATATTGTCCAGTTTATTTGTTAGCATTTTTGTTTTCACCGGATGCAAAGCATATCGATTAAAATCCAAGCAACAATTTGACTTATTATGTGTTTCTACTATCGCTGTCGCACATCGCCTTCTCCTTTCACTCGCACGCAGCGCTCCAAGACATGCGCAGTGTGAGTGGCAGATGTCTGTCTAATCGTCAGTAATAGAATCCTGGTACATAAATCATAAGATATGGTGACATGTAAATTCAGCATGTCTCCACGTTCGCTTTCACAGACTGTGGGGAGTGCGTCCAACTTTTGAATTATTGTGTGGAAGTGCTGACTGACATGTCACATAAATGTGACAACGCTGTGACCAAAGTCTGTAATGTAGTGACGTAACATTCTCAAACGATCTGATTCTTCTGAACGGCTCTTTACAAAAAGATAGAACTGGACCCTCTTTGAGAGCCGTTCTTTATTCTTGTAATGCTCTGTGTACACTGCAGTAGCTATTATTATCTTATTTAATTATATATATATATATATTGATATTTATTTAATTAGTGAATAAATAAAACACAAGAATAGAAGAGAACGCAGAACATGCTTATTGCTCTTTGATCGTTTTCGTCACCTGTCATGGTGGCAGACATTACAGCACTGTGCTGCCTGGCAGCGGTAGGGAGCATGCCTTCTGCTTGGTTACTTCTTGCTTATTGCTTCTTGGACATTGTTCTTAGTTGAGTTCATAGTTTACCGTTAGGGCATTGACTTAATTGCTAAGTTTAATTTAGCAGACAGTGGTGGTTTCTGACATGGACAATATGGGCAAACAGTTTGTGGATTGTGGATACCCTAACTCTAAGCAAAACAGAATGAAGAGTCTGGATTGATAATGACATTGGCTAAATTAATTTCAGCTCTAAGCATTTAAAATCTAGGTGTTTATATGGAAATGTGGATCTTTCAGATCAATTTAAGAAGCAATTTTGATCATATTTCACATTTTATTGTGTCATGTAGCCAAGGGAGTAAATCCCATCTCATTATTGGGGGTAAGGGGACAATAAACAAGGACATTTCTTAAACCTAATTTGTTTTTGGGGGTCGGGGTCAGAAAAGTTACAGTGAAATGTAACGTGATTTAAAAAGTTTTTAATGTGTTCAAGCTGCAGGACCAAAAATGACTAGTAGGTGGTATTTTACAACAAACTTGCATTTTTCTCAGTAAACAAACTGTTGAAACCCATAGAAGTCGAACTAAAATTCAAATGTTTAGACATGAATAAGAACAAGTTTGAATGGGCGACTCTACTTTAAAAAATTCCTCATAAATATTGATTTATTGAAGTGGTTCTCAATACAAGATATGGGTTAGTTAAGTCATACCTTGTTAAGTTGCTTTATTTTTTAACCTTTTTTGGCTTTCCCATTTCCTGTATAGCTGAGAACATGGTAGGTCAATATCTGGGAAGTATCATAACTTCAACTTAACGTTCAAAGCACCAGGGTTTTTCTGGAAAAATATTCAGATGTAGCATGGGCCGCTGGACTTGGTCTTGACTTGGTCTCGGGTTAGGTTCTCTTGACTACAACACTAAATGCTTGTACTTAAAACTTCTGCTCTCTTTCAAAAATTCACTGTGCTTTCTCAAACCTTTCTCCTCACTCTAAAAACTTGTCTCTGCTCGAATCAAATCTCCTCTTGCCAACCTCTCTGCTGGCGTGCCAATGATTTTCTATTCACACTTGGAACAAAAAAGTACTGTCGCCTGGCAACCTCTCAGCCAATAGAATGAAAGTGTTATACTTGGTGCGTTTGTTTCCTTCCATTGGGTGAGCCTGTGTGGCTACTAAATTTCCACCAGTAGTGAGCTACTGATCGATCGCCAACAGCCTACTGATCTTAGGCTGGAGTTTCGAGATGAAAAACTTGAAATTCTACTTCCAGAATGAAAATGTGTGCTCTCGACTTACGGCAGTAAAATTCCCCCTTATATGAACTCCTACCAATGTGTAATTGAGCTCTTTGGCCATGTGTGGCTCTTTTTTCCTCAGGAAGAGATGGGAAATATAGTCTATAAAACCAGGATAAACAAATCCATATATGAAACTGTGTGTATGTGTATGTGAGAAAGAGAGAAGAGAGTTAAAGAGATTTTGTAACAATTATTATAATACAAATTTGTATATATGACTGTTTGTGTGTGTGTGTGTGTGTGTGTGTGTGTGTGTGTGTGTGTGTGTGTGTGTGTGTGCATTGTGTGTGTGAGGTCTCATGAAGTGCTTCCTGGGTTCCCTGTTTTCTATGTTGGGCCTTTCTTTAATTTAATCCTGTAGCCAGATACAGTCATTCTGTTTATGAACTTGTACCTGCGAGACATTTCTTGTGTTTGTACAGAAAAATGAGGGTGTTTCATGATGCATGCAGACCCCATACTACTACCTATACAGCTATATCTAATTTGAAAACTTGTATTTGCTTTATTTATGCTCTTATTGATTGATTGATTGATTTTCTAAACAATGAGATTCTGTTAAAGTGATTTGTCCAAATCTTCTTATCTTACAATGTAGTGTAAAGAGATGATTATATGTCCTTAACTATTACTGGCCCTATAATAATAAACTTTAAATTCCTTCTCTGTGACTCGTTTCTATGCAAGTGGTAAATGTTATTGCTGTGGGAAAAAAAGTGTATTTTTCTGCTGTATCGTAAACGTTCAAATCATTTTTCATACAATTAATCAGCCTGCTTTATGAGGTCAAACAGGCCTGTTTCTGGGAGAAATACTCAGATCACATGAGGAACATATCCTACTATTTGGTGAGATTTTTTTTATTAGCTTAGCCTCAGTACCACCCATCCTCATCCTAATACTATGAAATAAATTAGCTAGAAATGACTGGATGGAATGCACTCGGCTAGCAGAAAAAAACTACTTTCTTTATTCTATTCACTGTGATTCATAGCAAATACCATGTCAAAAAAAAGCTGATCCCATCTGTGACTGTTTCTGATTTAGGCGAAATAAGCATGAGATTTTGAAGAGGATTTAGTTATTAAGATCATTATTTTAATTAGATTAATAATCCTTCGGTAACACTTTATTTTTAAGGGGTGTGCATAAGACTGACATGACACTGTCAAAAACATGACAACACCTGTTATGAACATGAACATAAAGAAGTAAAGGTGTACCGATCGATCGGTCACCGATCATAATCGGGCCGATTTTCGTGATCGGCCCTCATGGGTGATCGTGTCGGTATCGGGAGGAAAAAACCTGATCGGCACATCTCTATAAAAAGTCTTTATGAATGTTTGACAGTTGTCATGAAGTGTCATTCGGTAAATAATGACACTTAATGCACAGTTGCTCTAAAAGTTGCAATGAAAGTCCATTAGAAGTGCCTATTTTGCATTATCATAATTTAAATAATCATGCAAAGTTGGCACTTTTAATGAACTTTTAATGCAACTTTTAGAGCAACTTTGCATTAAAAGTGTCATTATTTAACGAATGACACTTCATGACAACTGTCATAAACATTCATAAAGACTTCTTTATGTTCATGACAGGTGTTATGTCATGTTTATGACAGTTTTATGTCAGTCTTATGCACACCCCTTCAAATAAAGTGTTACCTTTTTCGGTAACACTTTATTTGAAGGGGGTTGAATAAGACTGTCATGACACCATCATGAACTTGACATAACACCTGTCATGAACATCAATAAGTCTTCATGGATATTTATGACTGTTGTCATAAACCGTCATTCGGTAAATTATGACACTTTTAATACAAAGTTGACATTATTCAAAATGCCGTTATGACAACTTGACATTAACCAAGAAATCATTACCGATATAAAGTTGTTATAAAATAATTACTGATTTCACTTTAAAAATGAGGTAACTTTATGTTATTAAAGGTAAAGTTTAAACAGTAATGATTTCTTGGTTAATGTCAAGTTGTC
>NW_006800534.1:162228-164181 GCF_000485575.1 Poecilia formosa
AGTGGCTCCAACATTTTCTCCTTGTGAACCTTACTCAGATTCTCAAAAGATTTTTATTTCTCTGAAGACTGTGGTTTTTCCTGTTGCTGCTGTGCCTTTTTATACCACACTTTTCCCTTGTACTCAACTTTCTCTGAATATGCTGGATGCAACACTCTGAACAACCAGCTTCTTCAGCATTGACCTGCTGCGTCTTCCCCTCCTTGTGGACGGTGTCCATGACTGTCTTCTGGCCGTCTGTCCAGTCAGCAGATTGTGCAGCTGACTGACCCAGAGTGAGAGAGCGTTTGATGGCTCTCTCACACAGATCATGATAAATGGCTATCATGAACTGTGCACCACCACAACCAAAATCACAAGAAATAAAGGCTTGAAATATTGCACTATGTGTGTAATGAATCTGTATAGCATGAGTTTCACTATCTGAAAGGAGGAACAAATTTACTTTTTCCACACTATTCTAACGTGTTGAGGTGTATAATCAGGCTGAAAACTATAGTTAGAATTATTACATTCTTTTTTGAAGCCAGATTTTGGTCACAGTTAGTCACAGCAAAGACAATTTTTTTCAGTTTTTTTAATATATTTTTGGATAGACTGAAAGGCATCCATAACTTCTCTGACATGTGGTCACTTGCTAAAAGCATTCAGTGGACAAAGGGCTGTAAATCTTGTTGTCAACCAGTTTTTCTTTATTCTTGTGCTTGCAGATGACAGCTGAGTTTTCTCTGCTGTTGATGCAGAAGTTTCATATACTGTATCTGTGATATTATCAATTTCACAACACATTTCAGCAGATGGTCTTTAGACTGATCAGGTCTGGGAGTTACATTTTCAACTCACTTGTGTCAGAGAAGAAGAAAACTTTTTATGCCTGATGGATAGAAAAAGGTCGATATCTCTCTAAAGATCAGGATGCACCTTTGCTTCATTTTGCTATCCTTCTCTAAAAGCCAAGTTTTTTAAATGTCTGCATCAGATCCTAGCGTTCTTATGACATGACAGAATCACAAACAACAATATCCAAGAATGACCTTAGTAGTTAAGTTCTGTTGAAGAGCAGGTGCAAGCTGCAGAATAAGTGCTCAACAAATAGGATGGCAGCAGCACCATGTGCACTGAACATCCTATCATGATTCCCCAAAGAGGGCATGGGCCAATCAGATTAAGGATTTCTAAAGTCTGAGCATCTAAGCCAGTTCTAGAGGTTTTGAAATTATGAAAAACATGACAGGCAGCTTGATGAGTGTTGAACATCCAGCACTATTTTTCTTCAGCGTAAGATAGCACTGTTTTAAGAGTGAACGTCTGTTTTGCCCGTCTTGTCACACGGGGGTACATCATGTCCTTTGATGGGCACCGGATCTTCGAGGGATGCCTGGGTCCCCAGCACGCCGACCACGCCCTGACGCCTCAGTAGTGATGGGTAGATGAGGCGTCATGCATCTTTTCGACCCAAAGCAAAACTGTGCCGATTCTGTGTTGATACTGTGTCATTGAATACTGACATCTGCTGGACATTAAAAATTCCTACAGGCAACGTAGTGATTTGATGACCTAATCTATACAATAAGATTTAAGTCTTTGTATTTTATTGAATATTATATATTGTATTATGTCATATATTCAGTTAAATTAAAAATATATTTGATATACAGTCAATAAAAAATGTGAACATGTACCATAAAGTGAAAATTTAAGTGAATGTGTTTGGAATGAGGATGCTTGTGGACTGTTTTTTTCCCACAAACTTTTATTTTAAAAAAGTTTTTACAACATTTTGAAATTTAGCCTGTTACGCTTTTTTGACAAAACTTCTCCTGCTGTAGAAAAAATGAAGTAAACACTACATTTACCGTGAACCCTTGTTTTTCTTAGGGGTTGCGTTCTGAAAATAACCCGTGATAGGCAAAATCTGTTAAGTAGTTACCTTTATTTTTTACAGTTATTACA
>NW_006800534.1:164634-171170 GCF_000485575.1 Poecilia formosa
AACCACCATATTTGTTTTCTTTTGATTAAATAAATTAAAAAGTATGCTGTTTTTTTTAGGATGGTTTCAGTCATTTGATTGTTGAAATTTCCTAAGTTTCCACTGTTTAAAACTGATTTTTGGGCAGCATCATGCTGGTTCTAGGTGTGGCTGTGATAACCAAATAAAAAGGTGCGTGGGCACACAGCGGCGCAGTCAGAGAGGGAGACACACACCATCACATCTGTATAGGGGGAGGATTATTGTAATGGATATTTAAAACAAGTAAAAAATTAAAGAAAAGACAAACAGCAGTCAGATTTTGCCCCAGCACCACAGATTGTGCGCTTGGAAACTGGATCGCAGCCTTGCACCCAGGAAACGTTGCCTGGTGCAAGAGAATGCCACCGAGGGGGAAGAAAGACACTCCAGGTGAGATCTGGAATTTATTTTTCTTTTTGCTGATTTTTGGTGGTACCATTATTTTTTCTCATCTTTTTGGGGGGGATTTTGTCATTTTGGATTTTTAATTTTGGAGTGGGACTTTGGACTGAAACGGGGCAAAATTTTCAGGACTTTTTTTTTTTGAAGCTATGGGTCTCTATTGTGGACATTATTTTGATTAACACCAACTGAAATTTTGGGACATTTATTTATTTTATTTTTGTGCTGGCATAGTCTGAGTGATTTAAATATAACGTTATATTATTTTTGAGGGATTTTGTTTACTGATCTGCTATTAGAATAACTATTATTTTTAGTACTATATTTCTTTGAAAAAATCTATTGTTAGTAATCAACAAATTCCATATTAAGTGGTTGAATATATATTCTCTTATTAACTAAATTTGTGTAACATATTAACCTGATACCTGAGAAAGAACCCCCTTGATGAAATTGTGAATTCTGCTTTAAGTCAAGCTGAATTGTAGTTTATAAATCACTGGGCAGATTAGCACCACAATACATTTAAGATCTGCTGTTGTTGATCTGCTGTCAGGTCTCAGAAGTCTGCTCTGCATCCCCAGAACCAGAAGCAAACGTGGAGAAGCAGTATNGAAAATAACCCGTGATAGGCAAAATCTGTTAAGTAGTTACCTTTATTTTTTACAGTTATTACAGAGCATAAATAAATACTCTATATTGAAACAAATAACAAAACCTGTTTTCAAATCAGCGGATGTGCGTGTACATCAATCGGGCCTTAATGTGATCTGGAGTCATGTCATTAAAGCGTCCCCTCCAAGCTGCTTTGCGAGATTCACAGCTGTATATACGGCAGAGCGATGGATCGTCAAGCGAACCTCCAGTCCGGTTTTGCGCTGATTCTGGCTGCGGTTTTTTTCCCAGCTGGCATTCAAAGTTTCAGTTCCATCTCCTGAATGACCAATCTGTATTAAATACAGTAACTTTATTGGCACTCAGGTGGAGAAGAAGCACGGAGACTGTTTTTACCAATCATACGGTCAATCAGGACGCAGAACACTGTGAAAAAAATCTGCGAAGCAGCGATACCGTGAAAGGTTATAGCGAGGGATCACTGTATATGAAATAATTTATAAAAAGCAACTGAGTAATTTGTAGAATGGCTGTATATCTGATTTTATCTGGGTGTATTTGGGACTTCATTCTCATGCCTGGCTTCATAATGCCTCAACATTGAAAAGGTGGATTTATTTAAAAAAGACAGTTTAGTCAAACATATGCGACACTTAACCTGCAGAACATAATATGAAAGTAAACTAGGAGTCAATTTCAGCTGAATTTGGATTCAGATAGATCAAGTAGAAACTGACAAGAACTGGATGAAACAACACAATGAAAACAAATTTATTTTCCGATATAAGATCAAAATGGTCCCACACTGCGGAAACCTTTTGTTTGAGGCTGCTCCATAGTTGACGCTGTTCCGTAAAAGATCAAGAATTCGTTTGGCAAATGCTTTTGACAGATTGACAGATTCGCTTCCTTATAAACACAGTTTGGCGCGTTAATGTCATTTCGACTCATCTCACTTTGTGAGTTGTCATCTGTCCGGCAGCAGTCCTCGCCGAAATGTCATCTTAAGCATCCTGACTCCCCTTCAGGAAGCACGTGGGTTCATCCTCAGCCTGACATGAACGCAGCCTCATCATGCGGCATGGAGGCTAACAACTAGCCCTTTTCTGGCCCCCATAAGTCCCCAAGAGAATCTCCGAGGCAGGGGACGGCGGTAGGGGCTCTGACTTGGCTATAGTATATGCGAACCACAGCACCTCACATGAATGCACACCCGCTTTCAGAACATTATTCAGAGTGGCGGCACTGCATGTTCCCTGGACAGGTGGATGGACCAGCTATTCAGCAAGGGTTATGCAATTTGGAGGCAGGCCTCTGCCTTTCAAGGGGATCGTGGAGAGGCTTCTACCACCTCCGGAGCAGAACACCGCTCTCATGTCAGAGCTGCAGGAACTGGTGGCGAAAGGTGCTATTTCCACAGTTCCCCAGGGAGAAGAAAATGCGGAGTTTTATTCCCGCTATTTTCTGGTCCCCAAAAACAGGAGGAGTGAGACCTCCTGTTGGAAATTCTCAAATTGGCCCTGTTCAACAACTCGATCGTGGAGAGGCCATTCCACATGCTGACAATCAGACAGGTGCTGAAAAACGTTCACCAGGACGACTGGTTCACCTCCTTAGATTTTAAAGACGCATACTTCCAAGTCTCCATCATCCTGAAACACTGGAAGTATCTGCGTTTCTCCTTCCAGGGGACCCAGTATCAGTACAACCGTCTGCCCTTCGATTATTCTCTCGTCCCGCGCACGTTTTCCGAATGTGTGGAAGCAGCGCTGCAGCCACTGCACATGGCAGGGATGAGAGTCCTCTTCTATCTGGACGACCTGCTTTTACTGGCTCGGTCCAGAGAGGAACACATCACATCTGCTGAGTCTGGGATGTTCCATCAACTGGGAAAAGAGTAGGGCTATTTCGTCCCAGATGATCGTTTATCTGGGAGTGGAGCTGAACTCAGTTACGATGAGAGCCCCATTAGCAGAGCCGAGAATCGAGGCTCTGTCAGTACAGCTCTGCCGTGTTAGGCCTCGCAGCGTAGTGGCAGCTCTGTCAGTCACTCGGCTGCTGGGGATCATGTCAGCGGCTCACGTGGTGATTCCGCTGGGTTTGTTGCACATGAGATGCCTTCAGAGATGGTTCGCTCACCTGCGCATAGATCCTGTGCGCAAGAAGAGGCGCATGATCTCTGTTCCTACTTCAGTGGGAGCCGATCTGACTCAATGGGGAACCCCCAGCATTCTGGCAGAGGGAGTTCCCCTCAGCAGACCCACCTCACACCTATCGGTGTTCACAGACGTCGATCGGTCGGGATGGGGAGGAACGTGTCTGTCTCAGGTGGTTGGAGCACAGTGGCCAGACGACATGACTCTTCATATAACGTGCTGGAGCTCCTCACGGTGTTGGCGGTAACTCAGCACTTTGATCCTCTGCTGAAGGGTCAACATGTTCTGATCCACACGGACAACAGAGTGGTGGCAGCATACGGGAGGCGTGCGCTCCGCTCTGCTGTTAAACATCGCCAGACAGCTGCTGGGCTGGGCGCATGTAAACCTGCTCTAGATCAGAGTGGTGTACATCCCCAACGCAGGCCCAGCGGCTTTGAGGGACATTTCCCGCCCACAGAGTCTGTCGTGCCCCCTCCTGGACTGGAAGCTGTTTGTTGTTTTTACTTTAGAGTGGTCAACTCTCTGTGATTCCTATATCAGTTTGATACAGTAGGGGATTCCACACTTCCCATATCTGTGTCCTCTGTCACTTTTATCAGCAGTTAAAACGGTTTAATCTGCTGTTAACATGCTGTGACCAGTTTTTCTGAGCCGCCTTCAAACGCAACATGAGCGCTACGACGCTCACGATGGGTTTACATGGCAGCGACGGAGACCTGCTGCTGTGCAGAGCTGCTCAGGAGCTGTTAGACTCATGGCAGCAAACCAGTTATACCGCTCTAAAGTAAGTATGGGCCCCTGAGTTTGTTAAACCCAGTAACTTACGAATAATAACTCTTAATACACTCTTGTGTTTAAAGCTATGTTGAGTTTCACTCACCTTAGAGTAATAATACACCAGTACTTTTCTATTCTTTTCACCCAATCATGAGGCTCTGATTAAGAATAATAAACTTCACATACTATCCTATAAAAAAAAAAATCAAGCTCATCTCTCTGCACTAGGTTAACTCTTGAATGCTCCCACGACGGAAACATTAGTTGAGTCTTATGTTAGCCGAGTTAGCTCACAGTATAAAAGTCCATTCACTGTGCTAATGAATGCTAATGCGTTAGCGAGCATTACATATGACTTTCGCCTACTGTACAGTGAATTCCGGTCTGAAATTATCACAGTAGCTGCAAACAAGAGTGTAGCGTCGATATCTATTAAAAGACTGTCGAGTTGAAAGTCTAAATATCTGCAAAACACTCGTTTCTTAATAAGTTTTTTCAGCGCGGTTCATCTCTCTCATTTCTTCTCTTCTCCGCCACATTTTTCTGTCTTTTTCTCTGCTCTCCTATCCCTTCCTCATCCTCAGTCAACCACAGACCAGTAAAGTTGCTTTGCTCGACACAACTTCCTCTTACAAACATGACCCCTTCAAAATAAAATATGTTGAAGATTACTTTTCTACAAAACAGTTTTAACTACATTTTTCCAAATTATTTTAACTCATACCATATTACTTCAAGTACCTGTAAGTACAACTTTTTGTTAACACTTATTTATAACAATTTTAACATATTTAAGCAAACATGTTTAATACATTCTAAATTTTTACACCCTCCGTGAACTTAACTCAATACAAAATACCTTTATTTTGGACTGGGTTACACCAGCATAACACAAAGAAGTTTGCACAGTTGTTCCCCCCCAACTAACTGACTGAGTTTAATAAAGCTGTTGGATGCAGGTGATTCATTTTGCCCCCCAAAATAATTCGATGCCCCATCCTGTTAAACTCATCTGGAGTCGGGGCTGCTCCAGCGTCTTGAACAGAGGAGTGGACATCATGTCCTGGGGCGGACTTTTATGCGTTTCCCCCAGTTCCATTGATGCATGGCTCCTGGACCGAGTTCAGGAGGAACAGCTGTCGGTAATCCTGGCACCTGAGCGCAAGAACACGGCGCGGTTTCCCAGTCTGCAGCAGCTGGTGTCAGGTCAACCGTGGAAGGTGCCATAGAGAGAGGATGCGCTTTCCCAGGTCGGGGGAGNAGTCCCCATGACTAGCTAAGCTTTTAAGATATCTTTAAACTTCTTATCAATGCCTTCAGTCACATAAATATAGGCTTCTTTCACTGAGAATAATGTAAGGCACCCACACTACTATTTTCAGTGTGGTTCCCCACATAGCAACCGATGTTGAGTCAACATTGAATTATGGTCATAAAAGTAGATTTTTAGTTAAGGTCAATGACTGATGGTGGATCAATCAAACAATAATCCAATTCTAGCCAATTAACTAATTTTAAAAAGATGTCATTGAATCAATGTTTTACGGTCGATTTCTTTTTAGCACTGGTTCTCAATGCACACTTCCTTTTTAGTTTTAGGTATTCCCCTGCTTCAGCACACGTGATTTCAATTGATGGCTGATTGACAGGGCTTTGCTGAATTTCAGTCATCTGAATGGGATGTGTTGAAGCAGGGGAACAGCTAAAACATGCAGGGTAGTTTGCATTGAGGTTGGGAAAAAATGTTAATCAAAGTCATGTGTCATATCTCTCCTCAGGAGTCTACAGAAACACACACACACACACACGCAGGCTTTTAAGAACATCCGTTTGCCAAGGTACAGCCCCCTCTTATTTTGTTACTGTCAAAAGTCAAAGTCGCAAACAAATTTTCTGTGACTCCATTTTGGGTCTTGGCCACAGGCGGATATCTACAGAGCTGGACTGGTAAGGTCAAGTTGGCTTGATTTTGGATGCTGTTGTTATTTTATAAAACTTTAGCTAAAGTAATATTGTGAGAATCACATATAGAGATGTTACTTTCACCACTTTTCTAAACCTAAAATATAACCAGGATATAATTTCACTGATTATTTAAGGGCTAACTCTTTTTTTAGTTATTTTATGTTGTGATTTTTTTAAAACTCATAAGAAGGTATGATTCTTTAGGTTTACCATAATGACTTCCTTTAAAAGTGACGTTTCTAGCTAAATCAGCTTTTTGGGAACTTTAATGTTTTACTACTGATGAAGAAAGGTTTAATGTTTGTTAAATCAGGACATAACAATGGCTTGATCTTCAACAGGTTCTAACATTTTTAAGTCTAATAACTGTGCCAAACACCCACCAAATTCAAGACTTTCAATATTTCTAACATAACATGAAAAAAAAAAAAGATTACTTCTTACAGCCTTGCTTTTTTCATAGAATTGTAGGAAGGAAGTAGCAGCCATGAACTGCCGAGATGTAGCACATGATGTAGCAACTGCTCATCAGGAAATGTGACGAGATGTTTGAACAGTTTGGTGGTTTGAACATAAAGCTTTGTTCTAAAATAATAG
>NW_006800534.1:171180-182666 GCF_000485575.1 Poecilia formosa
ACCTAGAGAGGCTCGGTCTCCCTCAGGATGTGGTGCGCACCATTCAGTGCGCACGAGCCACTTCCACAGCGTTATATGCTTCGAAGTGGTCAGCCTTTCAACGCTGATGTGCGGGAGAGAGCTTGGAGCCCATTTCATGTCCTTTAGGCTGAGTGCTGTCATTTCTCCATCAGCTGATGGACAGAAATTTAGTTTTCAGCACCATTAAAACAGATGCTGCAGCTATTTCCTCCTGTCATGAGGGTTTTTGGTGACAGAACGGTTTTCAACCACCCACTGATGAAGCGGTTTCTGAGAGGTGTGCGCAGAAGCAGACAGGTGTCACGCCCACTTGCTCCTCTGTGGGATTTAACACTGGTCCTGCACGCTCTGGTTGAAGCTCCATTTCAGCCTTTAGATCAGGCTCCTCTTAAGTTCCTATCTTTTAAAACTGCTCTGCTGTTGGCCCTTACGTCTGCAAAGAAAGTGAGCGATTTTTCCGCTCTCTTTGTTGCTCCTTCTTGTCTCGGAATACGAGGCGACGGCAGCTCAGCTGTGCTGCGTCCCAATCCTGCTTTACTCCTCAAAGCATCACAAGCTTGTTCAGATCAAGGGAGATATCTTTGGAGGGTTCTTATCCCCCTCCTCATAAATCCGAGACAGAAACTGGTTCTCATCTTCTCTGCCCTGTGCGCGCGCTCTCATGTTATGTGGTGCACACGTCTGCACTGCGTCACTCTCAGCGTCTGTTCGTGCACTACGGAGATAACTCAGTGGAGCATCCTTTCTGCCCAGCGTCTTTCTCACTGGTTGTGTGAGGCCATCTCACAGGCTTACACTTCTTCTGAATTGGATCCTCCAGAGAATCAGACAGCTCACGCCACCGGAGGAATTTCATCCTCCACAGCTCTGCATGGAGGAATGTCTGTGGAGGACATTTGCACAGCAGCTTCCTGGTCATATCTGTGCTCATTTATTCGGTTTTACCTGTGTTTTTCATCATTGGGAAAAACTGGTAATCAATGTTGAATCAATGTATGCTGTTTGTCACACTCCTTACCCTCCTATTCCCTCCTATTCCCTCTCCTAATCCTCTTTGAGCTCTGGGTGGGAGCATTTTATTTTTGAACGGGGTGAATCACGTTTTAAATTAAGCATTATATGTTGAGGACAGCATGCTTATAAAAGTTACATGTTAAAGCTTTAACATTTTAACATTTCTGTAACTTTTTTAAGAGCAGTACCTCACTTGCAATTTCAATGATATTGAATTTGATTTCAATGTCATTCCAATATCAGTAACCACAGTGAATAGGTGAATGACTCAAGGTAGTGTGAAGAGCTTTGAGGTCCTACAAGTCACCTGAAGCAGTGGAGCGGTCCGCCTCCCCCTTTTTACACTGGTGGCATATCCCAACTACACAGCTACTTTGCTGCTAGCTTGTTTTCAACTGGCTTCTGAATTGAATTCTACTCTGAGCCCTTTTGCAGTAAGTTTGGTGATATTACTTTTATCTAAACTGTGTTTATTGAAAATTAACTGTATTGTTTTGTGCCTATGCTGCAGCTTGATAGGTAAATATGATTATGTATGCCAACTAACAATAGGATAAATAATTCATGAATACTCATTAGCGTGTCCTTATTAATTTAGCTGGGAGTGTACAAGTGGAACCGTACAGTTTCTGTTTGTTCTCACATCTATAATCAACACACTATTTAATTATTTGATTTCAAATGTTATCATCTTTCTAACCGGCACCTTCTTCACTCTTATTTTTGTGTTTTTCAGCTGGTGCTCAGCAGTTTGACTCAGAGCTGACTGACAAGAACTGCAGTGAAACTGTCAAGAAGTGGCTTCGTTACGCTCCAGAGAGGGAGGAAGGCATCAAGGAACCAAAGTGACACCAACAAAAGTCAAACGTGGGTTACCCCAACACATACTGTTTCCCTGGTTCATACAGTACAAGGCTTAACCTCAGACTCTGTTCTTCCATGGCCAATAGACTGTTGTTCTGACAGTCAAAAAGGAGTCAGACATGTTTACAGATCTATGCCTCTTTTCCTAGATATACTGTAATATTAATGCCATGTTGTCATTTTTAAATTTGTGTACACAAATTTTTGGGAATATGCATGTAAGATAATTTTGAACAACATAAAACCCCATCATCTGCCAACAAAATTGTGTGTTTAACACCAGTGAAGAAACTTTTAACGGTATGTTATGATGTAGACCTATCAGACCAAAAAAATGTACATGAATCAATATTAATTGATTAACTTTGATTCAATATGAAATCAACACAAATGTGCATGTACATCCACATCCAGATGATGTCAATCAATATTGACGTAGTGTCAGTTATGATTAAAACCCTAGCATTGTTTCAACATATAAGGTTCTGACCATTTTTAATATTTCAATATCAGGTTTCATCATGGATTAAAATTTTCAACCTAATGTTTGTTTCAACATTGATTCACTCATATTTTATTATCTGGGTAGATAGCCACTGCTGGATCAAATCTTGAATGACGTTCAAGATTTGATCCAGAGTGTGAGGGCGACAGTAGTAGAAGTTTGTCCTGTTGCAATCGGTGGGTTGCTAGTTTGATTCCCTTTCTATCTGTCTCTGTCATTGTGCCCTTGCTCAAGACACTTCATCTTCCTGCTGCTGGTGGTCAGAGGACCTGGTGTCACCTCACCTCTGTCAGCTGTGGCTGCTATCAGTGTGTGAATGTGTGTGAATGGGTGAATGACTGAATGTCCTCGAGAGCTACTGTCCTGCAACTTTTGGATACATCTTTCCTCCAATAGACCAGGATCAGCTCCGAACAGACCTGCTAACCAGCCATTCATTTGATTCAGGTGTGTTAATTGGCGCAGGGAAGCATCTGAAAGTTGCAGGATGGCAGCTCTCAAGGACTGGACTTGAGCACCCCTGTACTGAACAGTCGTACCGCGATATTCAAACAAATAAACTTACGTTAAGCATAAGTTGATACTCTTGCGCAAACAGAAAGTTAATGCATTCATTAAAAATAATCCAAATAAAAAACATGACGATCTTAACATGAAACTTACTTATTTTTTTAAATAGATCTTTATTGAGATACAGAATACATAACAGTATAAACGCAGCATACATTGCGGTATAATGTCCGCCAGGGAGTTACAAACAATGAGACAACACATCACCATTACATTACATAAATACATTAAAGAGAGAACAAAAAGAGCATGTTTTAATAGCTTTGGGGAACTTACCTTGTTATGAGAAGCTCCAGACAAGACGCCATACTGCTGTCTCCAGGGCAAACACGTGACGTCACAGATACGTTGCGATTGTGGGAGCAACTCTTTATCAAACACCATCTCTTTAGGGAAACTGACAAACCCATCTTTGAATTTGACTAAACAAGTGTTTAATTAACATTGTATTTTTAACATACAACACCAACACTGGTATTCTAACATTTTTAATTATGCTCTGTAGATTTCGATTCATTCCCAAAAAGATTTATTATGGAAAGTATTTTTTTTCTTTCAGTTTAATATTGTCTTTAAATGCCGGTTCTCTAAGATGCAAATACAAGTAAAATGTCTTGCCTAGGAAAAAAAAACTGTATTGTACAATTATTTTGCGGTAGTTTATTGCCAGTCGCCAGTCCTGATTGTGACAAGAGAAGAAGACATCAAATTGACAATATCCTACCGTATTTTGGAATAACAGTATGTTACTGCTGGAATTCCGCCGTAAATGTACAGCCATTTCTAAGAGTGTGGCTTTCAACTCCAGCAGGATCTAGTTTTAAATTGTATGTTTGTTTGTTTGTTTTTAAACTGTAAGAGTTGTTTTTTTTTATTGTTATGTTGTGTTTTAATGAACAGCACTTTGTATCAGCTGTTGTTGTTTTAAAGTGCTTTATAAATAAAGTTGGTATGGTATGGTTTCTGAGTTGAACGTTTCCTAACTATTTGACTCTACTACTGACATGAGCTGAACTGATGATTTTATCCCAAAATACAAGGTTTCCATAAACAATATGATTTTTCACCCTTAAAAAACAACAAAGACAAAACAAAAGTCAAGCTAATTCTCTGGCTGCATTCTTCTGGCCATGACTCTTCAGTCAAGTGTATTAATCATGTTAATATAGGCTCTAATATAATTGTGAATCATATCTAGCAGTGTTGTGGTCAAGACCACCTAACCCGAGACCAAGACAAGACCAAGACCAGAGTGTATCGAGACTGAGACAAGACCAAGACTTTTAGGGTCCGAGACCGAGTCAAGACCAAGACCAGCGGCCCGTGCTACATGACACAATAAAATACAATCGAAATTGCTTCTCAAAATAATCTGAAAGATCCATATTCCCATAAAAACACCTAGATATTAAATACTTAATACATTTTACCAATATTACATATTCCATTTCTGTGCTAAAATGTGTGATGGTCTCGTGCTATCCCTAAAAACATAACGCCCTGGGCATTTGCCCATATTGCTCATATAAGAAACCACCACTGTTGCACCATTAAACATAGCAATTGAGGCACTGCCCTGATGGTAAATAACGCTCAACTATGAACACTGAACAAGGAGCAACAAGCAAGAAGTAACCAAGGCGCTGTTCTCACCCTCTCTCCCGCTACATGAAGCCAGGTAGTCTGACACCATGGCAGACATTACAGCTGCCACTTTGAACAAAAACAATCAAAGAATATGTGCATGCTCTGCGTGTTCTTTTGTTCTTGTGTTTTAGTTATTTGTTAATTTAAATATCAACGTACATAATTAAACAAAATAATGATGCAGTGTACAGAGAGCATTACAAGAACAAAGAAGGGGTATTCTGCCAGGTCAGATCGTCATACGCTTAACACGAGCTCACGGTGTTCTGTCAGATCAACATACGTTGTCAGATAGTCGTACGCTTAGCTCAGACATGCATACGCTGTCATTACCATATGATTTTATTGGTAACCCTAATCAGCAACATAGAATCATGACGTAGATCATTATTAACAGTTATTAACAGTTGTATGGCATCCAGCTGCAGCCAGACCTGCTTTAAACACACTTTGAAATCATGACAATGCATGTATATCAGTGTTGTGGTACTCGAAGTTGGTCTTGGTCTCGAGACCGGTCTTAAGACCATTTTTCATGGTCTCGGTCTCGTCTCGGACTCGACCGCATTTGGTCTCGGTCTCGGGCTCTGAGGACTCGGCATTTTACTTCAAGACCAGTCGAGACCGCAACTGTGAAAATACCACTAAATGTACAGCATACTGTCCAGTTTATTTGTTAACATCTTTGTTTTCAGTGGATGCAAAACGCACCAATTAAAATTCAGGCAACTACGTGTCCTCCCTCCCCTGCCCCTCCCCTCCCCACCTTTCGGCAATATCTGTCAGACACGTCATTACCATAAGATTTCATTTAATCAGCAACATAGAATCATGACGTAGATCGTCATACACTTTGTTATTAACAGTTGTATGGCATCCTGACTTAGTGGTTAAGTGAGTTTTACACAGGCGTGTGTTATAGCTGACTCCAGCTGCAGCCAGACCTGCTTTAAATACACTTTGAAACCATGACAACACATGTATATCTATATAGTTATCATTGAAAACAATTTAATGACTTATTCTCGTCATAACTTGCTGCTTATGGTGAACTGACAACTCCTCTGACGGTCGGACTTCTTAATGCGCAGGCATGGTACTCACTGCATGTATGCTATTCTGACAGCGTATGGTTATCTGATAGAACAACGGCACTCAGTGACACTCCAGTCCTATCTAATAAGTAAAGAGCCGTGGAGAAGAATTGACTGTTTCTGAATGTCACCTCACTATATTGCAGACTTTTGGACATAGCGTTGTCCTATATATGCGAAAAGTCAGTCTACACCTCCGCACAATAATTCAGCGCAGTGAGTGACAGCATTTTTCATCACAATGCTTATGTGTCTCTGTACAGCTAGCTTTGCTAGCATCACGTTAACGGAGCTTACCTTTCTTTGAGCTACTTTTCTAAGTGACGAAAAAAGTAAGACGTAGTCCCCACCGTCTGTGAAAGCGAAGCGATGTTGAGTTAGCTGTGGCCATCAGATTTCTTACTATTTATGCAGTGCTATTATATTACTGACGATTAGACAAACATTTTCTGCCGAAGAGAGAAAACAACTGCGCATGTGCTGGAGCGCCGCGTGTGAGTGAAAGGTGGGGAGGGGTGAGAGGGGACACGTAGTTGGCTGGATTTTAATTGGTGCGTTTTGCATCCACTGAAAACAAAGATGTTAACAAATAAACTGGACAGTATGCTGTACATTTAGTGATATTTTCACAGTTGCGGTCTCGACTGGTCTTGAAATAAAATGCCGAGTCCTCAGCGCCCGAGACCGAGACAAGACCGAGACCAAATGCGGTCGAGTCCGAGACGAGACCGAGACCATGAAACATGGTCTTAAGACCGGTCTCGAGACCAAGACCAACTTCGAGTACCACAACACTGATATCTAGCATTGTAGTTTTCAGATAATCTTGGGTTTCTACTGTGTGGATCTCACTCTACTTCTGTCTTTCAGTAAATACAGCTTTATATGTTAATATTGTTATGATGTTCTATATGTTTATTGTCTTTTATCAGTGCTGTAGATTTCATTAGTGTTCCTTCAGTTTAAGCTGGAGAGAAACCTGATCCAACATTCCACAGTTTTTATACTACAGCAATGCAACATTGTTCTGTTGGACTGAAGATACAGTTGCACTTTGAAGTTCTGTATGGGTTTGATATGAATTTGCATCAACTTTTTAATAATTCTGAAGCATCTGAAATTAATTAAGGTCAATAAAGGTCACACATTGTGAAGTGAGTTCAAGTTTCTCCTAAAAATGAGCTGAGTGGATTTTGTTTTTACTGCACCAGGCTACTGCTGAATGAAGATCAGAAGAGAAAAGTACTGGGTTTTACGGTTGAGAAGATTGCCACAAACATGATTTCAGTTCAAAACATAGTTTGCATATGTATCAATTAAGAATCCTGGTAATTTCACACTGAAACTGTTTTTGCACACATTTGGTGTGGCTCCCAGTCCTTAAACCTGAAGTTAGTTAGTATTTATCAATAGTATTTATAATCATAAAATTAACTTATTTACTAATTCCTAAGAAAAGAAAAAAAAAAAAAAAAAATCCACTACCTTTTTAAAGGTGTTTTCTGCCTCACCAATTGTGAGATCCAACAAAAAGATGTTCTCCCACTTTGAACCACAAGATGGCAGCAGTGCGATGGCACAGTGCTCAAAGTGTTTTTATCCCTTTGGAACTTTCCTCTAATTCGTGCTTCTGAAAAGGAAACTTTGGTAAAATAATTACAATAATTTCCCATACCTGTCAACATTTTAATAATATTAATTATTGCTAATAATTTGCTTGAATTAATACTAATTGATAAAAAAATATTTGTGGTACAGGAAATTATTGTATAAATATGCACCCTCTGTAAATTTTCTGAGCTCTTCAGTTCAGCTAACGCGTTCCGTTAGTAAAATTAATTTTACTTGTTTCCAGATGACACGTGTTAAGTTATTTTTGCATAAAGCCCATGTGTCTGGAAGGTCCAGTCTGTCGTGTCCTGATACAGACACAACATACAGCAGCTCAAAGAAAGCTGCCTGAAAGTGAGGCTGCTTCCTATTTGTTCTGTCAAACCCATCACTGAGAAATGGAAGGAGTATGGCACTGGTTGAAATCTGCCAAGAGCTGCCCATACTCCCAATTTGAGTGACCTGCAACAACTGTAGGAGTTACAGTTGTTGCAGCAGTCTGTCTGGGTTCTTCTCCAGTAGCAGCATTAAGGAAGAGCTCATACATAACCACAACAGGAATTTACCCAAATACATGCGTGTGACTACACAATATTTTCCATAAATATCAGACATTACAAGTCAGCAGAGAGGGACCATGTACTCAAAAAAGTATGGTGGTGGAAGCATGATGCTGTGTGGAAGCCTCACAGCAGCAGGTCTAGGAAAGACAGGATAGTGGGCAACATGATGGCAGAGAGATATTGCCCTGTCATGGAGGACAAAACTGGCTCTTGGAAAGCCAGAAATGTCAACATTGAGGAGATATAGGGATCTTAATGGTTATTTTATATATTTCTTATTCCATATTTTTTGTGGGGTTTATCCCTTTTAATATTATGGTGCCTTAACATCTGCCTGCCAATTTAACTAGAGAGGGAAATTAGCCACCTGGCTATGATCTCATGTATTTACACATACATGTTCATTAAAACACAACAAAGCCATTTTTAAATATGAACTTGATAATCTAATTCAATCTAACAGACATCAATGTGTTGGAAACAGATTCATTTTCCAGCAAGATAAATGGTAAATGGCTTGGATAGCGCTTTATCAAATCCAGAGGACTCCAAAGTTCTTCACACTACATTCGGTGATTCTTTCATGCATATAGTCACACACTGATGGTGGCAAGCTACTAGATAGTACTGGATAGCCACAGTTGCCTTGGGGCATGCTTGCTATGCACTGACACCACCTGTTAGGCCCTCTGTGTGTGAAGTGTCTTACCCAAGGACACAACAACGAAGACAGGTCTCGAATTGGCAGCCATCATTTCAATTTAAGTGAAGATCCAAGGGTGTGCGTACATTTTATGCATATCCTAAATAACATTTGAATTAATCTGAAGCATTTTCAATCTTTCTCCTCGGATATTTGATCTATTTCCTTCTACATATGAATAATGCTTCTGGAAACAGAGCAATAATTGGAAGCCAAAATTCTCTTCTATCCCACAACTTCAGCGATGTGATTTCCATTCTAAACTCTCCCTCCTCTAGTCTGGTTGAGAGGTCCAGTGAACACTAAACAACTTTCTGTCTTCATCACTATGTATTGATCTTCATCCCCTTCCTTTCTCTGTCTTGTGGTAAATAATAGCACAGCCTATCTTAATCTTCTTTAATTATCTTTTTATACAACAACTACCCTGAGGCAGAGGATTGAACTCTTCCGGGCCGTCAGATATTAGCCATCGGTCCAGAAGCTGCAGATTAATGCCAAAATCAATTAGAGACAGAAACTGAGGAGGGAGACATGCTTCCCTGTCCTGCAAGCTCACCCCAGGACCTCTGAGGATTAGGACAGACTTCTGCAGTGTTGATCATCTGTAGGAGAAAGGAAAGGGGGTGGAGGGTAACACTCATTAGAGGGCATGTTTGTTTTTTGACAACAGAATAGTGACTCTGAAACCATCAAGCCCACCCCCACCCCACCTCTACAAACATGTCGCTGCCATTACTGAGAGTAGAATCAGTGAAGTTGATTGCATGCATTGCAAAAACATTGCAAAAACAATCAATTATGTTATCTCTCAACATAAAAAATAACATAATTATGTATGTTATATTTTTTTTCTCAGTCACCTTAGTGCATTTCTTCAATCATTTTCAACATTCATGTTTGCATTGTTAGAGCAGTTTTTATAAAAATCTATTTATTTCATGTAAAAATTAAAGACACCTGACCTAAAAGCTGAAAAAGAAAACATTTATTGTGCAGTTTTCACAATACCACAAGTAATGTATAATAAGATCATACAGGTTTCTATAATATATTAACAACTGACTGCATAAAACAAAATCAGGTTTCAAGGATCATGAACATAAAATTGTTTTTAACAGCTAATAGTCACGTCATCCTGTACGTTAAAATATCTTAGCTGCATGTAAAAAGTAGTTCACTCCACAAAATGTTTTTGAAGTATTCCTGAGAAATAACTAATTGATGTAAATTATTTTACATAAACAAATAACAGAATTTTTTGCTGTTTATCTTTCTACTAACAGTCATATGCTCAGTTTCACCACTGACTTGTACCATAAACTCTTGGGAAATGCAGTAAAATAATTAAATCTGCGTAGCACACAGATAATTTACAAAAACCAACTTTGGATGTCAAAGTGTCAAAGTGTCAGGCTATTGGAAGCAGAGAGTGCCCTAGTAAAAAAGAAATGTATACTTTAGTATATTTCAAACATACTTACATTTGTGAAAGTACATTTTAAGCATACTAAGTATTAAGTGTACTACCTATAAATATATATGAAGTATACTAAAAAGTATGCTTGTACCAATTTCGAAATTATAACTTTAAACACACTTAAATATAATTGTACCAAAATACACTTTTAAGAAATATATTAAATAAAAGTATACTTTAAATGAACAAAATATGTAATTGCTCAAGTGTAAATATACACTTGCTCAGGTGTACATTTAAAATATATGTCAAAGATATTTTGTGTATCTTTTAAAATATATGCTCAAAATAGATTTTTTTAAAATTCACTTAACTCTTAGTTTAAATAATTAATTTCAGTATGTTTTAAATTACATCTCAGTGTATACTTTAGGCTAATAAAGTATGCCTTTTTAGGTGCTTTAATAATCTTTTACTACTTTTGTTAAAATGGCAAAGAATAAAAAAATTATAATCCTGATGTCATGTTGTTTAACAAAGTGACTAATGCCTCAAAATACCAAACTTTGACGCTTTAGTGACAGAGGTTCTACAACAAAAACAATACTTGTCCTTAACAATAAATGTAGCAGGTATCTTCAGTTTTACAACTCTCCAAATATAATCAGTTGTTTTCAGCTTAACAAAAACACGGAAGCTGTCTTTACCCAATCCATTTTCAGATGTATGATGTAAGATCAACGGCAGTATCTCCAGTTCACACTCCAGACCAGATGGTGGCGGTATTGCACACTTTCATTAAAAAAAAAACGCCATAAAAAGAAGAAAAGCCTTAACGGTAGGATAACAGACGCTGTTCAAATTCGCCATTTTTACTCGCATAATATTGCCTTAAAAGTAGAGAGAGCCTTGATAATAGTTACTAATTTTGGTAAATTCAAGCTGGTGACGTTAGACGACAACACAACAGGACAACAACCGATGGAAATGAAATGTGGGTCACAAAAGGAGCCTGAAGGAATGAAGGCTGCTAACGTCTTGCTAGTTGGTGGTAAGTTTGCTTATTCATTATCTTTGTTCAATTATATACAGTGCAGTAAATCTATAAACAAACTTACATTGGTTTCATAAATAATAATCTTAATTTTTACATTTTTGTTCATTGTAATCTCTAACAATATTAATTTCTATTTTAAATTATTAAACTTTTGTATCGTTTTTGTTTTTTGTCAATATTGTAGGCTAATGTTGGTGACCAAGTTTTTCAATCAACATCCAGTCAGAGAATGGTAGGTTTATTTGTTGGCATTGAATTACATTACTAACACATGCACCAATGGGCGGCAATTAAACTTAAAAAATTTACTCTGTCACTCAAATAATTTATATTGTTGAAATACAAAATGTAACGTGTTCTTTTTTTGGTTCATTGCCAGCTAGCCTAACATAATCAGTATTGATGACAATGTTTTTG
>NW_006800534.1:183494-207639 GCF_000485575.1 Poecilia formosa
GTGTGCTAAACATGTATAGCCTAATATTATAAAGTATTAATCATTGTTTATTTATGTTTATATTTATATAAATATGTATTGATAAGACGAGAGCGGTCCATTAGGCGTCTGTCCTTTTATTATGTCTATGTGAGAAACGGCCCGGTCTATGGAAGACGGATCCTTCGAAGGCCACGAATATGAACGACCAGAAGAGAGAAGCTGTAGCCTTCGGCTAGCTGCCTAGCCTCCATCTCGGCGTTATGTTGCTAAGCAACCGTGACTACGTGAAGCACAGAGCGGCGAAGGAAAAAAACAAACTCAGAAGTTTTTTGTTTTTTTTTACTCTTTATTTCTGTATTATTCTTCACCTTTTGTAATAAAGGCTGTTCCATAGTAAAAAAGAAATATATTTGTCTGATTCTAAAATGTTTAAACATGTATAGCAAGGAGGAATGTACGCAAATTATTCATTTTCAAATAGCCTACTCTCCATGTCCCAGGAAGTAAGACATTACAGTTAAATAAAACTATTATGTTTGAAGGCTTAACTTTAATCAGTGAAACCCATTTGCTCAGGAATAAATTACTTTAGTGAACCAAAAATATTTACAGCTATTACCAGACTTAATATCTGTGTTTCACCTCCACTCATAGTGGAAAACTGGCGGGAGTTTTTAAAACGATTTGCCGGGAGATATGGGTTCTCTCTCGGTGAACCGAACCTGGAGCGCCCGGCCAGCTGACAGCTGGCAAGGGGAGCTGGCTGTTAATGCAGCGGGAGCAGACAGGTCCGAAAACGTCGGAGCAATATTGTAATTAAGTGATTTACTGTTGAACTGAGCAGATATTTCAGATCTATACATCTACATTTTCGCCTAAAAACATTGTAAAAAATAATTTTGTGTAATTTTAAGTGTAACACAGCACAAATAATTTTGCCGCCATTGCTGTTTTTCTGTACACCCGTTTTAAAGGATGCAGACCCTAAATTTGGACACAGCTGTTTTTGTTGGACTCCCTCTAGTGGTCTGGAGCACTTCCGTTTTCAGCGCTTTTTGTTTGCATCTTTTTTGTTTGTTTGCTGCATTTCATTTGTGGTTGTAGTCTTTTTTCTTTGCGTCTCTTTTTTTTGTTTACGTCTTTTTTTTTGTTTGTTTGCATCTCTTTTTGTTTGCTGCATTTCATTTGTTTGCGTCTCTTTTTTTCTTTGCATGTTTTCTCTGTTGCTGCGCATTTGCACCTGTCGGTCACCAAATTTATGAACATGAACATAAATTTTCATGTTCATTGTGTTCACTTCTGACTTGTCAACTGATAATTTATGTAATGTTCATAACGTTGTGAGTAAAATTGGACAATTTTAAAATGTCGGTAATAAAACAAAATATTTGAATTACCTTGAACATCTTGTGTAATTAATCTTTCCATGTAATTGTAGCCTAAAACAATGTAAGTACTGTAGTTTAGTTATGTATGTAATATACAAAATAGGAAAGTAGGAATAAAGAAGACTTATGAGTAATTAAAATTGTACTTTTTTAGCAATAGCAGTAAATCAAAAATAAAAATTAAGCGTAAAATACATTACTAATATATATATTTAAAATATATTTAAAGTATATTTTTATATAATTCTATGACAGAATTAGTACACTCAAAATATACTAATCAAGCTCTTGAATACCACATAAAAAAGTATACTTAAAGTATACTAAGTACTACTTGAAGTTGTTCCGAAAAAGTACGTTGAAGTATACTAAAAATTGTAAATTAATACTATTTAAATACTATTAAAATATACTAAGTACAAAAAAAGTTGTTCCAAAATAGTACAGTTTAAGTACATAAATCAAAGTATGCTAAAGTATGTTAAAATTTAATATACTAAAATATACTTTTTTTTTTTTTACTAGGGTGGACGGGCTCACCTTCATGATAAAATAAACTGTCTCAAAAGACATGACATCTAATGTGTAATCTATAGACCATACCCAACATTAAAAACTTTTCAGTTTATGCTGCTAAGTGTATGTTTAGTCCAGACAAAACATACATCTGATTTTGTATGATTTGTACTTCAAATACTGTTTGATATCAGTTTTGTCCACTTACTTCATTGCCATTAAACAAAAGAGCTGCACTGTAACAAGGTGACTAACATAAATAAACTTTGTTCAGCAGAATTTTTTTTTCAGAAAATGAATTAAATATTAAAGCAATTTTGGAATGGATAAAATCAGAAATATATGTTACTCATCAGATAAAACAACTTCCAAGGCAATGCTTAAATAAGAGGGTGGTTGTGAGTGAAGAGGATCTTTACAGACTGAGACATCCAAAACATATTACCGTAGAAAATGCATGAACTACTATAACTCAAGAAAAATACATTTCATGTAATTTTTACAGGTAGAAAATGTTGAAAAGACAGAAATTTATTGGGAAAATCTTAGAATTTTTAAAATTCAGAGAAAAATACTGCAAGGCTGCAAGCAGTTAATTGCCCTAAAATTAACAGCATTAACTGGCCATGATTACAAATTTTGCTTATGTTTATATCCACAATGTAAAACCATGAACCAGACTTCAAACATTATTTGTACAGAGAATAGAATGCTGGTATGATATTTTTGTTTAATATAATTTTCTTTTTTTTTTCTAATAATTTTATTTACAATGCCCTTTATATATCCAATTGAAATCTTAAAGGGCACATTCACCCACTGATGATGACAAGCTACTGGATTGTAGGCACCGCTTACTGGGCCAGTCTGACAGAAGTGAGGATCGGCCCTTCTGACCACAGCAGGCGAGGAGGGAGAAGTGTCCGGCCTCACAGACAGAGTGAGCGGGCAGACATAATTTACTGTAAAGTTGATTTTCACAATAAAATGTCATAATCTACTGTGTTTTTCACTGATGTAGTCTAATTAAAATCTAATGTATATCTGTTGTTTTTATAGTAATTTCCCATAAACAGTTTACAGTTGTGAACGGTTAAAGTGATGGTTGCCAAAATATTATACTGTAATGCCTCAGACAGTAGGCCGTATTTACTACAGCAAAATTTACAACTAACAGTAATTTACCATAAAAAGTTTTTACAATAAATACCATAATGTATCATGCAGTTCTGCTGTGTATTTTTATGGTACATCTCCAATGTTTCATAGCAATATTCCGTGAACAGTTATTGTTCCGAACTGTTAAAGTGACCATAATATACTGTAATGTCTTGTACGCTATGACTGTATTTACTAGGGTAAAAATCTGCCAAAGACAGCTGCAGTATTTTACTGTAAATTGGAGACATTTTTTTAGTGTGTATTAATCATAATTTTTTTATTATTGTTTACTTTGGAATTATTTTCTTTAGAATTTTCCATTTTGAAATGCGGACAAATTACTGCATTTTTAAGGTAAAATCCTGGCAACTACAGCTGCTAGTAATTTACTGTAAAGTTAATATTTTTACAAAAAAATGTCTGAATATATCTCAATTCTGCCGTGTTTTTTTACTGATATAGATTAATTATATTTACAGTATGTTTTTATAATTTCCATAAACAGTTTACAGCTCTGAACTGATAAAATGACGATTGCTGAAATATTAAACCGCAATGCCTCATATGGTGCGGCTGTATTTACTATAGTAAAATCCTGGCAACCCTACTGGTAATTTACTATTTAATGTGTTTACAATAAAATGCTGTAATACAGTTGTTCTTATATTTGTATCATACCGTTTTAGACCATTTATAGAAAATTATCCATATTCATAAATTATTTCAGATTTCTGAAACTATATCCAAAGATCCTTAGTCAAATTTCCTACAAATTATGAATAAAACTGTACAACAACTTTTCCAAACTGCTGCCAACAAAGCAAAGTCTGTAGTGTCTGAAGATGTTAATTTACTCCTTAGTAAATCCTTTTAATTTGTTCTCGTCATCCAGATGGATAATCCCCTGCAGCAACAGATTACATGGATTACCATTCAATCCCTCTAGGGAGGATTAACTTCTAATTCCACACATTTGTGTGCAGGACTTTACTTTTTGGATTTCTTTTTCTAGCATCTGACAGGCAGCAGACAGAAAAACCAAAGAATCACACAAGTGACACCAACCAAAGGTTTACAGTTATTTTGTTCCAGAAAGATGTAAATGAAATATTGATTTCTGAACACTTCCTGAGTTGAACTCAGAGACAGAGTTAAACTAACTGTTTGATTCTGCTTTAGAGTTAAGCAGTGTTTAGAAACAAATACGGTTTCTGTTTCTAAATGAATATGAACTTGTTTTCTGTGCATTTCTTGAGTTCTGAAAATACTGCATGTTTTTCGTTATGTTGACCATTTCTCATTTTCTGCAAATAAATACAAATGTGTGCTTGGAATTTCAGAGACATGTTGTGAATAGTTAATAAAATAAAAGAACAATGTTCATTTTACTCAAACATAGATCTATAAAAGGTAAAATCAGAGAAACTGATCATTTTAAGTGATCTCTTAATTTTTTCCAGAGCTGTATATGATTTGGTTGTTTTTTATCAGATTTTTTTATTCTTGTAAGCTTCTTGTAATATTAGAAGGCTATAATTCCTCTTCATATTACTCTAATTTAGCGCCATTCCCGTTTTTTGCCTTCTGTTCAATCTGTTTTCTGTTAGTGGGGGTGTCAGACTGATCTGGAAGTCTGGGGGAGTCCAGCCGGCTGCGCTCTGTGGAGCGGGAGGCTGCATGGGAACCAAAACACTTGTTCGCTCATGCAGGTCGCCTCCTTCTCGACAACAGTACGTGAAAGAAGCTCCGCAGAGCGCGCTGTCACGGTGCGTTAAAAACCGGCACGGTTCGAATTATCATTGGATCTGAGGCGAAAGCGCAGGGGAGGAGGGCTGAGGTATGGCGAACAAAAACTTGCTTTTAGATGAAGGAGAAATACACAAAAGCTTTCTTTTAGAGTAACTGTTACAATTATTTACAGAACGCCACCAATAAGAACAGAGGGAGGAAACAATTACTCAAATATATCAACCTGATCCAGCTGCTGGGTAACATCTGCAGAGAGCATAGAGCAAAATACGAGGCCACCCTGCGTGTCCGCTCATTTAAGCATTTTCCTGAGGCGACTTGTCAACAGAACAAACCTCAGAGTTTCACTCAGTTGATGAAGGATGCTGTAGCAGTCAGGGTGGAGCGGAACCCTCCCGACAGACGTGCAGCCCAGCTACAATAGCTTCATCATGTGGATAGCCACGCAGAGCACATTTATTCTACGACATGTTGCATTGACTGGCTAAAGAGCGCAAATGGTCTTCTTCCCACGGCCACGGCCCGTGTTGCAGCTTCCCTTTCCTCGACCTATGCAGGCTGCGCGCACACGCAGCTTGTCTCTGCAAACCTGCCATTCTGTTTGCAGGACAAAGTGAGTCCTTTCATTGATGGCCTTATTAGATGTGTGCTCACAGATCGGGGGCAGGTTTTTTTCCCGCTAGGCCTATACTGTGGCGTTCTTTGATTTGTCGCGTGAGGTATCAATAGAGCGCGCGCCATGGAGCCCTCCACTGAGCCATTATTTGTCAACCAGTTCCTTTGATCAAACCAGCTCTGTCTAGCACAAGTGGCGCATCGACCACTCCACTGGTGTGTGTATTTATAACACTTACCACTAAATAAATGGCGAGGCTGAGAGCCGCAGGAGCCCTGTGTCTGCTTTGCTGTTAAACATCACGTCGACATTTTTATTAATATCTTCCAAAATAATATTTACTTTATTAGTTTTCCATTCGTGTTAAACCCAAATACATCATTAGTGGACTGTTTTTTTGTTTGTTTGTTTGTTTTGTTTTTGCAGGTTCTAATTTAAAGCAACACAAAAACTTAATTAGTAAAATTTAACAATTTAACATCCAAATTCTACCTTATTATTATTATTATTATTATTATTATTATTATTATTATTATTATTATTATTATTATTATTATTATTATTAAAAGAAAATTACGTTTATTGGTTTATTTAGAATGCAAAAACAAGGAATTTGACTTCGGCGTCACGGTCATAGCGCACATATGTTAAATATATACTTTAAAGGAAATTTAAAGTAAAATAGAATAAACAGAAAATAAACAACAACAATAATAATTGGGTTTATTTCAGTTGTAGACCCTATATACGGTGTTTTATGTGGCTTTATTCAAAGAGGAAATGCAGCTCTTATTAAAATGAAAACACAGTAAGAAGCTGAAAGGCCGTTAAAAATGTCTCATTAAAGGAGCTGAGACTGAGAAGCTTCTTCCTTGATCAAATGAAAGCCAGAAGACTCGAGCTGCCAGCGGCCTGCAGGAAGGAGCAGCTCATTAGTGGGATCAGTTCTGTCCGAGAGCTCCGCTGCTCTGCCACCGCTCAGTTCACTTGTCCTGAAAGTAGGAGACGGTGCTTGTGTGGGAGGTAGGGGGGAGATGAGGTAGAAGGGGCGTGGTTTCTGGGAATGATCTTGAGGTGCGCCTCACGGACCAAGCTGTGATTGGCTGGCCCTCTCAGCAAGCGGCACGCGACTAGGGATGTTGCTATAAAGAATCCTCGCGTGGCCGATCTTCAAGTAAAACTTTGAAAAGTGATCGTCTAGCCCAGATCAACAGGTTGGTGGAGGAGGAAAAGACGCCTTTGTTCCCGCAGCAGCAGGAGCCCAACATGGACGCTGTTCTGGATCCCTTCTCTGCGCTCGACTCTCTCTCCTCCCCTCCTTATTTTGACGATGACGACTTCTTCACGGACCAGTCCTCCAGGGACGGCCACGTGGACACCGAGGATTTTCTAGATGAAGATGTGGACTTCTTCAGCTCTCACCTCCAGGACTATTACAGCAAAGACGGCTGCGGCAGAGCGGCGCCCCACGATGGGGACTATGACCTCGGCAGCCTGTCATTCTCTTCCTCCTCCTCCACGTTTTCGTGCACCCCCGACCTGTCCCCGCAGACTGGCCGCCACGTCGGGCCGCTGCTGAAGCGCCGCCGGAGGCTGCGCTCAGAGATAGAGATGCAGCAACTGCGGCAGGCGGCGAACGTCCGGGAGCGCAGAAGGATGCAGTCCATCAACGACGCCTTCGAAGGGTTGCGCTCCCACATCCCCACCCTGCCCTACGAGAAGCGGCTCTCCAAGGTGGACACGCTGCGCCTAGCCATAGGCTACATCAACTTCCTAGCTGAGCTCGTGCAATCTGATTTGCCAATCAGAAACTCGAACAGTGAGACACACGCGCAGCCAAAGAAAGTCATCATCTGCCATAGAGGAACAAGTGAGTCTGCTTATATTTCTACACCGTCAGTTGGATGGTTTTCTGACTGAGAATCCAGATGATGTTTCCGCTCTCTCCCTCAGGGTCTCCTTCTCCCAGTGACCCGGACTACGGCCTGCCCCCTCTGGCCGGCCACTCTCTGTCCTGGTTCGATGAGAAGCAGCTCCGGGAGCAGAACATCATCCGTACCGCAAAGGTGTGGACCCCAGAGGACCCCCGGAAACAACACCATACGGCCCTGACGGACATTGAAAACGAGCCTCCTTTCGGCCTGGTGGCCTGATGAGAAGCTCCGGAACCTCCTGATGCGCCTTCAGGAACCATGAAGCCATTATGTAAATGTCGAACTAGCACTGAAGTCGCAACCCCCTCAGCGCACTGTACGGCTTCCCAACCGGAATCAGTGTTACATACCTTTATCATGTTGATAATTGTGCTATTTGTAATTTCCCAGCTGGCAATCGTGTATTTATTATATTTTTTCTTACAGATGATAATATATATTTTAAATTAAATGCAGTGCGAGGAAACATGTTTTGTTTTGGTGTAAGCTGATTTGAGCACTTATTAAACAATTTGTTTTTTACTGTGAAATATCAAAATGTTCGTCTGCTGCATATTTTTCAATAAAAACTGTAAAAATGATCAGGACAATGTTTGGACTTGGAATGTGAATTTGTTTTTGTAATTTTTTTTTTTTTTTGCCAATTTTCCCACAGACTTCGCTCCAGTTTTTCAACTTTTGTTTTATAACGCTCTTATTATTTTTAGAGGTCTTGAAAAATTGTGAACGTTTTCAAATAAACAAAATGAAGTCAAACTGAACTTCCTTACGTCATTTTTGAAATGAGCAGCTCCTCCAGCCCACATGCATGGATGATGACTGTTGTTGGATAAAACATTCATGCGCGGCTTGGTTTTATGGAGTTGAACTGTGGCTGAAGATGGAAAAGAGGATGCAGGCAGAAAGGTCAAATTGGTAAATATGTCTATGACAGAAGTATGCAAATGAAGGGCTAATGAGCAGCCGGCCCAAACCCCCAACAGCTGAAGGTGTTAAGAGCGCAGAGGCGCAGCAGCACGGTGGGAATCCGCTGAATGCGGCTCTGTGCTGCCAGGTGCTGCCGGGACATATTTTCCCGTGGTAGTGTCCTCCTGCCCACAGTCGGCCCCGCTGCATCGACACACTGCAGCATAAATGAAGCAAACGGCTCTGAGCGTCCAGCACAAGCACAACGACGCTTCGCTGCAGAACTGCAGAGCTGAGCAGCTGAAGGCGGAGAGGGAGCGCAGCCTTCAGTGGTTTCAGGTGCGTTTGGATTCGAAATTAGATGTAATTCCTGGAATTACCCGGGTTTTTTGTTTGTTTGTTTGTTGTTGTTGTTTTTACCTTTATTTGACGTCTCTCTGTGCCTCTTCACTTCTGTGTCCCATGTTTTCACCGCCGCGCCTTGCATGAGCTCGTAATCCCACTAGAGGCCATTACAAAGTCACATGTTAGTGAGTCATTTCAGCTTGACCCTTTCTTGACGCTGTGGTAATGTGAGCGGATTCAAACTATGGCTGCATTGTTGTTGTTCGCACCTTTCCTCCTTTGGACTCACAGTTTCATGCTTATCAGAGCGCCTCCACATCCTTTGGTCCGGCTGCAGTCAAGTGGAAGGGAGAAGCTGAAACAGTCCCGGCTATCATGTCGCTCTGCCTGTTACGGGCTTGGCAAGTCTTCTAAGAACAGCAGCATTTTACTACGTGACAGGTTTTATTCCCCTCAGAGCCGCTCTGGCCCAGGCTTTATGCGCCGCGCCAAGTATGCAGAGAAAGGCCCGGAACAGAGCTGAAAGGAAGGCCGCTGATTCACCGCAAAGCAGACTGCGGCATTCAGCTCTAAGATCTGCAAAGACAACAACAACAACAACAACAACAATAATAATAATAATAATAATAATAATAATAATAATAATAATAATAATAATAATAATAATAATAATAATCAGTGAAAGCAGAGTTTTATTTTTGATTTTTTTCTAACACAACGCAGTAGATTTAGCAGATTTTCCTCTTGTTCCGCCGTTTTTCTGTCCGGAAATGTCCCTGCTCGACTGACTCTTTTTTTTTCTTTTTTTTAAATTGTTCTCTCTGTTTCAGATGAACTTGGCCTGGTTGAAGCGGCGCTGTGGGACTCCGCAGTTTACGCACCAGGAAACAACACGTGAACTTTGCTTCTCACTGCTTTTCAAAGGACAATGATTGTTATGTTCACTGCCCATCACTGGGGCGATGAAAGAAACTCCACGAAGCTCCTCTGCTTTCTTTACGCTTCCAGGAGAGCAAAGTTAAGCTCCTCATCTGCACCAATTCTGTTAAATCCGCTTTACGGCCGCATGTTGGCGCACCGGGGGAGACGCTGAACAAGAGACACAAATCAGCTTGATTTGCAGATCATCTCGCGACGGTGGCAGAGTCTTTGGGTTTGGGAGGGGGCTTACCTCAATACTCTTCATCTACAGCCTGGCATTAAAACTGACCAAAATCACACCTGATCAGAGCTGTCCGCCACTCTCACTGCGCTTTGGGTGGCTCACCCGTCGCTGTCCGGCCTTAAAAGTATCTTTATGGGCTTCCCCCTCATCCTGCTGCAGGCCTGTATCTCTGGGAAAGCACCTGGTAGCAGAAACTTTGTCTCTTTTCATTTCCTTGCGTCCGGGTTCCCTGGACAGCAGCTGCCTAAAAGCAAGCAAAGAGTGGCCCTTGTAGTGTATTCGAGATGGATTTGGCACCGTGTTCCGCGTCTTTAAAGTTCCATTAGCCATTGTCCACGATACAATATGGCCGCTGTAAAGCATGACGTTTTGCAATAACAAAAAACACATTTTCATTTGTGGTACAGTGGAGTGAAAGCGCAGCGCTTTCGTGGCCCAGCCAAGCCAAACGTGTCCCTGCGTTTGCTTTGTGCCCCGCAGCCAATTAACAGCGAGTTCTTTGAGCTGCGCCGCGATAAGCCAGTTTAATTTATGTCTTCTATTTTTTTCAGGACAGAAAGGAGGTGGATTTGGCAATTTTCTTGTCATCACCTGGTGCTTTCTTCACAAGAGTGTAAACTATCCTGGGTGTCTCCAGAAACATATGGCTCTCAGCACCGTGCGCCATTGTATCCTGCGTTGATCACTCATTACCAGTATGTAACAAATCCTTTATTAGCTCTGTTTTGTGTCATATTTTCATCCGGTAGATTAAGCAGATGCTGCGATTGTACAATCCGAGCTGTAGGGCTACTCAAGACTGAAAAGGAGACGGGCACTCGGTTATGGGAGAGGCGAAGAGAAAAGCAACAGGCACATCTTCAGAGGAATAAAACATTTAGGAGCCATAAACAGACTTCAACCTGCTCTGTTTCAGCCTTTGTGTTGTTTGGGAATAATTAATGTTAATAGGGACAGGTTTGTATCATTTGAATGCATGACCACAGGTGCAGAGTGACAAGATGAATAAGCAGCACTGATTTTTGCCAAAGCTCGAGGGCTCTTGTCCAAGGTCTCCAAGTTGATAGAAAATATTGTAATCTCTTTGATTCGCAGCATTACTTTCACAGAGAACAAAGCGTGGAGATGAAAAGCTTATGTTGAAGTGAAACGGCCAGTGACGGTGGCCGCTTCACACTCTGAAAGGAAAAGGGAAGGGGGCGAGTCATTGGCAATGCGCGCTCCTGGTTTTGTGCGCAAGTGCTCCATCTAACTCAAATAAAGGAGCCTTTCCAACTTTTAAAGGACCACTTTTAGCCTTTAATAAAGACTGAACGGCTGTAGCCATTAAGCATATGGTGCTAAGGCGCTGGTCTTTTGTCCCTGCAGAACCCTTGAGATCCTAACTTTCGTTCTTTATGGGAAATTGAACTTGTTGAATAATCCAGCTTAATGCACCAAAGGCAACATGTGGCACCGGGGCGCACAGACAGGTCCTCCCTTCAGGGGAACATCAAGAGGCTAATAAAGGAACCGAGTAGTGTGTGTTTAGATGGTGGTTTAATTTGTGTTAGTCCTGACGAGATCAACTTTCTTGGCTGAGGAGAATGAAACATTTGGCAAACTAAACGTGGATGATCAGCGGCTGAAAGCACCGACCAGAACTGAAGCATAAAGCGACGAGGACTCGTTTGTCTTGTTATATAGATGCTTCAGCGTAATAAACTGTGGCTCCCTCCTCCCTTTGTGTCAGTCATGTTTTATCAAATCAGTAATAATCGGGTCACACTTTCATTGAATGTCTCATAGTTCAGAAAACCGTTCTGAACTAAGGATGCCTCCTACAACAGCGTGGCGTCTGCATTTCCCGGTGGTTCTGATTTCTCCGTGTTCATGCGTAAAACCTTCAGGCCTCTTCCGATTTTTTTTTTTTTGTTTGTTTCAACAGTGCACGCGCGTTGCTCTCCAGGATCTCGCGTGTCTGAAAGAAATTTGCGGAATTCAGAAATAAGACCGCATGTAGCGGCGCGTCCAGTTCTTACAGAGCAGTAGAGGCTCCGCTATCAAAGCATTCTGGGATTTATTTACCGGACTTCTAGCTGTTTTCCGCTCTTTCATATTTCAGTAGAATGCTTCTTTCTCGGGTGCATTTTAGGCTGTTATCGTTGCGTTTCAGCAGTTCCAGCATGCAGATGTCCATGTGTGGTGTGGATGTGTGTGACGGAGCCAGTTGGCCGGCTCTGGCCTCTGAAAACCCTCCTGGTGGACTGAACACGCCGGGCTGACCTCTGCGCCGGAGGACGGGGATGCGCTTTTCAACGAATTAGGCAGAAAGACGTCTCGCTATGATCTTTGTTTCGCTGAAAGCCGGCTGGATATGGAAGGCATTATGCACAGCTTTTGGGTGCCCCATCATAAAATATTATAGTCTTTTCACATAAGAGGCTCATTTGAAAGCGGAATGAAGCAGACTGGACAGATTTCAGAAAGCCGTAAATTCAGAAAGGAAGCCATTTATCTGCAGGTGGGAACTTATATCTGACTGAGGATTTGAATGTTCTTAGAAAAAATCTTCCACATTTTGACAAATGATTGAATTTCTGTCTCTGACTCTATAAATCCCCGAATAACTCAACAAAAAAGTGATGAATTGCTAATATGCAAATTGTAGTCACGGCCGTTTGGACGTGTGCTTCCCCATCCATCTCCCACATTCTGCGATGCTGATTCCCGTCGCGCGCAAGCGGACTCTCAACCCGTTCAGACCGGGGGGGCTTTTGTTTGCCCCCTGCACCCCACAACCTCCACCCCCATCGCCTGCGCTGTCAGTTGCCAGGATTCAGAGGTGTAAAAGCATGCATCATTTTTCACCAGCTCTCCGTTCTGATATCGACAAAGGCCTGCGCTCTGGAGCAGCCTCTCCGCTTGTTCCCTGGCTTGAACTTCACTGATATCCAACTGCTCCCTTTTCCTCGCCTGAACGCAGCGCAGCGGGGATGGATTTGCAAGACAAATGCAGCTGTGTGTGTGAGAGAAAGTCAAGTGGCACAAAAAGACCATTTCAGTCAGGCGATGGGATGGAGAAAGTTAGTATTATGTGGGCGTCAAATCAATCAAAAACAAAAGACCACATGCAGAAGATCTGCTTCTGGATTTAGACTTGGGGTTGAAATAGAAGCATAACTCCACTGAAACTGGGCAGACTGGGAGAACTGGGATGGCAGAGAATCCTGCAATGTGTGAGCAGTAAGTAAACAAATAGACATAATCAAATTGCAGACAGCTGAACCTGACCAGCTGAATTATCTGTTTATTCATATAGCCTGCATCTGCTTGTGTCTCCATCTTGCATAGTAATATATAAATTAGAATATACTTGATGAGTCTCGTTCGTCAGATTAAAAGAATCTTTTGAAAATGACAACCGTTAAGCATTAATTAAACAAACTTTTCATTAAGCCCAAATTGTTATTTAATTTTTTTTAATTGGTTGATACTATATTTTAATCAATTAATTGTAAAGTGGAAAAGGACCAAAATTAACAGGCTGTCAAAATGAAGTCCTTGTGTAATTAATCTATGTTATGTGTTACACTTTGTAATAAAGTTTCAAAAATAAATGGGGTTTTATAATAATCTAATTTATTGAATGAGTCTATATTATATAAACTTAAATTAAACTCTGGCAATTCTGATTATATTAAGCATCAGTACTGAAATGTTTGTAAGACTAAATCAAGTCAGATTTTTGATATTCTCGTGTTCTCACTAAAACCAGCATCAGTTGTAAAATCTTTCCACTGGCTCTGTATAGCTCAGAGAATAGACGTTAAAATACTTTTGTTAGTTTATAAATCACTGAACAGCTCAGCACCACAATACATTAGATCTGTTGTATCAACCTTCCAGACCTCTTAGGTCTTCTGGTTCTGGTCCAGACATGGAGAAGCAGCATTCAGCTTCTATGCACCACAAATCTGAAACAAACTTCCAGAAAACTGCAAAACAGCTGAAACATTGCAAAACATTGTCAAGAAAACTTGACAATGAGTGCCTTTAAATCTACACTAAAACCCCACCTGTTTAAAGTTGTTTTTGATTCATAGTAGCTGGAACACTAAACCACATACGTAATGTTGATGATTTTGATACTTGCACTTGACAAAATCTTATATTTACTGCTTGTTTCATATTTGGTGACTGTATAATGTTTCTATGATGTAAAGCCTTGAAATGCCTTATTGCTGAAAATGTGCTATACAAATAAACTTGACTTGATAGAAACAGGACTTTCTAAATGACCGTCAGAGCATTTTGAACTCTGTCCTGATGACAGTGACTGCTGCTTACAGGAATAACTCACACTGACTCAGAAGTAGTCAGATTGTCAGGAAGCCCTCCACAACCTGTCAATGGAAATATTACTGCACAGTGAGCTTCTGGTTTTCTGCTGAGGAGTGAATGCCAGTGGAGGGAGCAAAGTGTAGGAAGCCCTCCTGACTGTTTTCAACACACTGTAAAAGATTCCCAAAGTTGTTTTTATGAAGAATTTGTTAAAACAGCTTGAAGGACACAAGTGAAATAAAATTCAACTTTATCTTTATGTGTTTTTACAGTGTTCATCTGCTGAAATCAAGATTGCTGTGGAGCTGCAAAGGCATTTTTACCAGAATATATTTTGCTGCAGTGAGCTTCCAGGTAGACTCCAGATGAGCTACAACCAAGATTCTAATATAAATATGAATTTATATTCATTTATATTGTTATTGTCACCCACTGATTGTATTTCTTCATTTCTTGTTGGCTGCAGCAAGAAATTGAAAAGTTGTTGATCTTAAATGCAGAAAAGCCCATATTTATGATTGAAAAACATTCCAAAAATTACAAATTATTGAACTGCACACCTTGTTCCAAGATGTTTTCCCTTATTACCTGTTGTCTTTGTCAGGTAATAGATTCCAGTGAATCTATTAAAGCAACATTATTCATTGTTGCTTTTAGAACATCAAATGACTAATAGATGAGCATGAACTTGTAGATTATTGGCTATGCTGAAACATTCTCAATATGGAGTTTCATTTTTCATTTACACCCATAAAAACTGAAGTAATTACTTAGCTTCTCTTGTAAAAGTGCTAATAGAGACAAGAGGAAAAGGGTTCTGTGGAAAAGAGAATCCACAAGTTAGTGCAGCTTTTTCAAAGACAACATATTGTGCCTAAAATCAGTGTCTTGTTTCATTAAGTTAGTGGTTGTAGCTGATGTAATTTGCTGTGGAAGAGGGCAGCTTGCCCTGCCAGTAGAGGAGTCATATCCTATCACAGAGCAGCTAATTGACAGTCTCATGTGGGGAGAACAGCTAATTGATTATAGGCCTGTCCTGTTCTGAAGCACCAGGGGACCAATGGCAGTGGACTCTGGGAAGGTTTGGATCTGCACACGCTAATTATACAGACTTTGGGTATTTTTCTCTGTTTTCAGGAGTAAAGAGAGACAGTTTTTACTATCTTGTAGGGAAGATGTATTCTCTTCTGTACAACTTTTATATGCTAATAACGGTGCATGTGAATAAATTAGAATATTATAAAAAATATATTTTTGGAATTCCAAAGTCAAACTCATATTACACAGAGTGATATGTTTAAAGTGTTTATTTCTGTTGTTGCTGATCCTAGCTTACGCTTAATGAAAATCCAAAATTTTGTCAGAAAATTTAAATATTACAGCAGATCATTAAAATGTGTTTAATTTAAAATGAGTGTCATCTGAAAAGTGTGTTGATGTGCAGTGCATGCAGTCAGTCTTTGGTCAGAACCCTTTACACGAGTTACTGCGTCCATGCAGCGAGGCATGGAGGAGGTGAGCCTGAGGTTCGGCTGAGGTGTTCAGGTAACTCATGTTGCTTTGTTATCATCTTCAGCTCATCTGCATAGTTGAATCTGCTGTCTGTTTTCATAACAGTCTATAGTTTCTCTATGCGGGCTTGTTTTCTGGCCTATCTAGCACAGTGCTCATTAAAGCAGGTATTGGTACTGTTAGCACTGTGGGCCGGTACCAAGTTCTGCTGGAAAATGAAATAATCGCTGTAAAGCTTGTTAGCAGAAGGAAGAATGAAGTGCTGACTTAATGAAGTCCAGTGAAGCAACACCAGCAGATGATGCAGCTCCTCATTTGAACAAACTTCACACTTGACCTTGGAGCTTGTGTCCCCCTCCAGTCTTTCTCTGGACCTTGATATGAAATGTGTTTTGACATTCATCTGAAAGAAGACTTTAGATCAGTGTTTTTCAACCACTGTTCTGCAGCACACTAGTGTGCCGTGAGTGATTGTCAGGTGTGCTGTGGAAATTATTCAATTTCACCTACGGTACCGTATTTTCCGGACTATAAGCTGCTACTTTTCTCCTAAACTTTGAACCATGCGGATTGTAGCCCGGTGTGGCTTTTCTGTGTATTTTTCTGAGGGTTAGGGTTAACCCATTTCCCTCAACATGTCTGTGTGAAATGAGCTTCTCAATCCTGGCTACTATAAAAACAAAACCAGAGAGAGACTGAGAGCTGTTGAGGAAGAGCTTTGTCTTTCTTCAATTTCTGCCAGGAAATCAGCTCTGTTTTCATCCAAACATGCAGAGGTTTCACACTAGATGGGTAAAATATACAGATATTAACATTTTGTACATGCAAATCTTCATACTGTAACAGTGAAAATGAAGAGAAATCTTTCTCAAATATTATTGCTTCTTTCAGAATAAGAATTATTTTCTGTATTCTAGCTTAAATAATGCTTGTGGATTAGTTTGTAAAACACTTTGAAGTTTTCTACAACTTCTTTAAATTGAAGACCACCGTGTTTGTGGCCCTGTTCAGGTGTTCAGGTGTATTTTTGAAGTGGACATGTTGCGTGCAATTTGAAATAAGAAATGTAAAATATGATAAAAATACATTTTTGTGTTTATTTGATTCCTATTCAAGACACTTTGATAAGAATGACTATATATATAATATAGGCGACTACAGAGTATCTTTGTTTACATTTTTGGTTGGTGGTGTGCCTCGAGATTTTTTCAATTACAACAATGTACCTTGGCTCAAAAAAAGTTGAAAAACACTGATCTAGATCACTGTGGAACATGCTTAGCTGCATCTTACCTTAGTGCAGGTAAGCTGCATATTTTATGGTCTCTGATTCAGGAGTGGCTTTAACTCAGGAAGTGCTACAGTTATAGTGTGTTGTATGTGTCAGCCGGCAACACACAACTGTGTGTGTATACAACAGTGGCTCTTGGTGCTCTGAATTTAACTGCAACCAATTTGTTGAATACATTTTGTTACATAATTCTCTAAAAGCTGCAGTTACCCTGTTGCTGCCACCCTTATTACATCCACTTCACTGTCTATTCTACTTAGGCCTCTAATAAGCATAGACGCTGTGAGCAGGCAGTTTGTTTCTCAAAGTTTCATTCACAGGAGGAAACCTAGAAGCTCTTATTCAGCAGAAAGTAACACCTAAATACCAGTGTCTTATTGTCTATTTAAAAAGAATTAAATTGTAATTATTTCTGCAGTAATAAACAAATATTTCATAACATTTCCGTTCCCAACTTTCCCAAATCCAAACTAAATAAAAATCGTCATTCAAAATAGGCATGAAGTAATGTATAATGAAGAAAAGAGGCAGGTTAAAAGAGCTAATGGCAGTAGTTAGATCTTTTAGTGGCTTTATCTAGGAGAGGAACATTTAAGCTCTGAGTTGGTTTTAAAGGCTGTAGGATGAAAGTGCATCACATACAGTTAGTCACATTTAAAGATCAGCCAACGTTTATGTCTAGAGGTTATTCAGCTGGTCAGAGTAACTTCACTTTCATTGTGAATACACCATTGATGAGCTTGAAGCATGTTCACTTAGGGAAGTATTGCAGGTAACAAGTTCAAAAACTTTCATCAGTTAACTTTTAGACTTTGTGTGTATGAAATGAGACACATTTTTTAGACACATTTTTTACATTAGTCTTGCATTTCACTGTTTCATTGTGGCTGAAAAATAGCCAGTGATTCAATCCAACACGTTATTTTTTGTTTTCCATCAAAGTGAATGTTGGGCTCAGCCCATGGGAGGAGCAACATGACATTTCCACTGCGGCTACTAAACAGGTCAGCCAAGGGAACCATGGAGTCCAAAGCAGTGGGAGGGAGACACTTTGAACCAAAACCGTGTAACTGAATCTAAACCAGTGGTTAAACCCATTCAGCAGTGTAGGAATGGGGAGAGTCCGAACAAAACAATGCGATTCATAGCCTAACACAGTCCCTGTAGAATGAACAAGGACGGGCTTTAATCAGGCAGAAAAACTCAGCCAGTCTGACAGTCAGTCAGTCAGTCAGTCAGTCAGACTACAGAGGCCATTTCTTTAATTTGAGAACCCCTAATATTCAAACACACATCTATTCCTCTCTAGTAAATTTAGATGGTGCTGGGCTGGACTATGATTTTATTTTATTTCTTAAAAAGTTTATGGCAAAAGAAAAATGTAAAGGCGTTTCAGTTGGTTGCAACAAAGACATGCGATAAAGTAAAAGGGGACGGAGAATGGGGACTGAGTCAGTCTGCCCTCAGCCTGACCTGCAGCTTTCATGCAGCTTGAACACATCAGAAATCCTATTGTGGGAGGTGATTAATTGAGAGTGATAACTTACCATGAACATAGATTGTTATAGGCTTTAATGTGGTAGGCCTGGCTTTTTAAACGCTGCTTTCATGTACTTTGTAGTGCAGCATATGGGCCCAGACGTATTCACTGACAAAAGGCAAATGGAAATTTATCACGCTTGTACATCCCGCTAACAACATGCTCACTCTCTTTTTATTCCAACCCAGACTTCCTTTTGGTTTTATACATTTGAAACAAATCTCAGATAAAATGCATTTTCTATTACAAAGTCAACAACTTATCTTAAACAAACTACAGTTGCAGCTACTGCTTTCCAAACTGATTGGTATAAATTAAGACAATATTTCCATCAGTTCATAAAACATGAGCTGATTGGATTATTAGAGAAGTACTAGAACATAAACATTTTCAATCAGAAAGCGTCATATGTTTGATGACTTGACTGTTATTTCTGAAGTTAAAGATGTTTCTATTAAAATGATTTTACTTCACTCATTTGGAACTTTCTTGAAGAAAAAAAACTCAATGATATAAAATATTTTAAAATTTACACTTCCGGAACAATACAAAAAAAAACCGTAAATACAAATAATGAGCTTACTTGTTAACCTGCATTTGTACCTTAGATGATGAAAACCTCTCAGTCTCTACTGTCTACAAATGTATGAAGATTTGAAGGAAAGAAATACTTATTTTGCAAGCTGCAGAGAAACACAAACTGACAAGAAGATAAACTAAAAAAATGGAAAACAGACTGAGGTGGATGGAACCGTGAACCAATGTCCTTTACAGACAGTTTCTTTTAACTCCCTGCATTTTGAGTACTGTCAAGAAGTGGTGAGCTTGTAGTGAGAACGAACGCTGACGACCCAGGTTGTGACGAAGAAGATGAATGTAATGATGAATGTAACTGGGAGCACTGGGATGCTCAGACGGAGCACTGGGATGCTCACTGGCAGCAGGCACAGGAAACTCTGGAGCTAGGAATCCACCCGCCGGGGCGGGCCATGCCACCAGCCGTGCCGTTTGTCAACCAGGCGCCAGTGTAATACTTTTCATTTCCAATTTTTTGCATTTAGTTTATCAAACTTAGCTGTGCTGTATTAGTGATTATATTCTGTTTAGTTTCCCCTATTGTCTCTTTTTTGATCAGCCAGTGTATAAGCCCTGTGTCATTTCTTTGTTAGGTCAGCTATGTTTGTTTGTGCAGCCAGTTGTTCACATTTATCCCTGTGTTCAATTGTATTTTTGACCTCTTTAACAAGCTCAGCATGTAAATAGAATTTTTTGGGTTCAAGTAAAAACCCTATTATTCTTATCCTTCCTGTAACTCTTCTTGCTTTTCCACTTGGTGTAACACAAGCACAGAATAAAATACTAGATATTGATACATAGGTGCTTCCATCATGCCGATTGCTGCAACTTTGTAAACATAATCAGTTACTGAACTATCAACACATGCATCGAAGAGCCAAAGCTCTACTTTTTTTGTTGTCACCTTTGTAACATTGATGACATTTATAATCTGCCCAGATTAGCAGGCTGGTTTCTACATATCTGAGAACTAAGTCTGTTTGAGCTTCTGTATTGGTGTATTGGGGGGAGGGTGTTAGATCTGTGTGTGAACTTAGCTTAATTAGGCAGGGAGACCAATCACCAACAACTCAATATCAAGCCTGCAGATTAATGCAGTTAACTCAGCTGTGTAGGTCAGTGGAAGTCTCAGCTTCCTCAGGAACTTCTGGGGTTTCCTCCAAGAGTTTACTCTGTGATATTTGCTTTCCATCCTAATCACACCCCCAATGAAAACACTAATACGGATTAATGGAGAGTAAACAAACCTTTTTAACCTATTTGCCTTTATGGACTTGTATTTTTAAGATAAATTTGTAATGTCAGTGTTGATTTATCAGAGTTAAACTAAGCACCTTAAAGTAATAAAAAAAAGTCCAACTTCTATAGTCAGTCAAAAGGTTTAGGTTTCACATTGAGAAAAAAGTCTTAATCTGTTTTACTTTCAGTTATACTTTGACATTCTAACGAGCTGTTGAATTGATTTTGAAATGTTAACCTGAAACATTCAGATGGAATTATTATATTTCCATGACATAATGAACATCTATGGGTTAGAATCATCAGCTATACATAAGAAATGGACAAAAAGTTCTGTTATTTCATCAAAATAGCGAAAGATATCAGTGAGATGCTAAGAGTCACTCTGATGTGTTTGCATGAATTAAAATATTACATGTGTTCAGCCTGAAGCTTAATGTGAAATAAAGAGACCCAGAAAAAGAGAATAGTTGATCCAGCTTCAATAATTTACTCCCATAATTAACACATATTTAAATTAACTGGACATTTAAATCAAACTTATTTAAATCAAGTAGGTTTTGCAAATACGGAATTCATATCCTTCCTAATTTTATGGAAAGTCAACTAAAAGCTTTAAGTTCTTCCACATCAAAAAACTAAATTATACAGAAGTACATTATCACTCACATTATATGTAAACATATATCTTCAAAGTGAATTATTTTACAGGTGTGTTTTTGAGTATTATTTTAGTTTTTCAAAAAGTAGCAATGTACTTTCATGGTAATAATTAGACATTCAAGTTAGCTCAAAAAATGTCTTGGTGCACAAATGAATCTTTTTACAATTTATTGTGCATCTGCTATATATACCAACTAATGCTAACAAGGCTATGGGGAGCTGGAGAGTCTATTTCCAGCAGTGATTTACTGAGAGCTACACCCTGGACACGTGGGCAAGTTTTTTTTTTTTCTTTTGTTTTTGTTTATCATGTTAATATATTGCTAAAATATTTTGTAGACACTTTTTAACTTTGTCGAAATTTTGTTCCAGGTTTTAACAAATAATCCAAAGGAAAATCCACAAAAACACCAGAAGCTCAGAAGTTTGATGACATATCAAGCCTAAATAATAAAAAGTATCAGTATTGATATTGATATCTGTTATATCTGTCATTACCGGTAAACACCTGTCAATAGAGGTGGGCAGAGTACCTAAAAATTATACTTGAGTAAGAGTAGCTAACTACTTCACTACTTCAATATTACTTATTTTACTCAAGTAAAAGTAAAAAGTAGCTGTCCAAGAAATTACTCAAGTACAGGTAAAACAGTATTTAGTAAATGAGCAACTTAAGTACTAAGTAACAAAACATTAAATGTAAATTACTAAACTCTGATCTCTCTTTGCTGCTGTGGCAGAGAAATTTATGGGACAATAAAGGATATTTCTATTCTATTCTTTTTTATTCAATACTACTCTATGCTATTGGTGATACTGGCTCTGTATTTATTTGGTATGGAATTGATACAAAGTATGCAGTATTGTACACCTCTAGTACTTAGCACAGGTCCTTTTACACAAACAAAATCCCCACTCATATGTGTTGATGCTGTTGACAGTGGATGCTCCTGAGACATCATGGTAGCTGCACTTTAGCTGCTACTGTAGGATCTGTGGTCTGTGAAACTCCAGCAAAGTTAACATCCCGACGTCATACATAGATGCTAAAGATGCACTGAACTTTAGTTTGTTTTACTTGGACTGAAAATAAAAATAATTTCATATGAAAAAAATAGTTTTAAATTAACTGAACCCACAAAAGTAAGTTGTCATCACCAAACACATGAATTGAGTGACATTCTTTCAGAGAGGCTGACTCCAGTGCTTCTACAGACAAGAGAAAGAACTATGCAAACCAGGACTTAGAAAGACTAATGAGCATTGGACATTTGCTTTCTCATCAGAAGATCACATGTGATGGAATGGCGACATTATCCACATCATGTTTAGTCTACACTCTGATTAAAGGGGCGTTGCTTTTGATCCCTTTTAATTCCATTGTGTGATTTCTACCATTCTCAAGCTTCATGTAGTGAACGGCAGTATTTGTGCTTTTAGCTGGCCGTAGCCTGGCTGACCTGGCTGACCTGGCCAGTGCGGTCCTTTCTCATGGCCCATGGTCCTGGCTGCTGAATGGCCCTGCTGGCCTTTCTTCAGGACATTTAGCCAACGCTTTGAATGGACTGTGGTGGCTGATTTAAAGCTTGTGGTCAGAGAACCAAGTAAAGGTCATGGCAGCAAAGGTTAACCCTGGAACATCTGATTTACTCTGCTTCAGTATGCTTGGAGTCATATATGGAGCTGTAATGATTCAGACAGCTCGCCTTGACAGGCAGTACACAGCCACACAGACTGCATGCAAAACCTTCAGAAAAACAATGAATTTTAGTGCAGTATAAAATATTATTTCACAACAACACTCTTAAAACCCTGAAAAAAATATACTAATGCTAATGTTCATTTTTAAGGTATTTTAGAAATATATTGGAAGATTAAGATTTTGTGTTGAGCATAGTTGAGGGTTTGTTATCGAATGATTACGTTCATGAATAGTTTCCTGATAACACCTCTACTTTTTCCTCCTGGCTGGAGCAATGTCCTACCTAGATGAGCATGTGGTAGGGGAGGGGCTGTATCTGCTGCCTGAAGAAGTTCTGCTCTCATCAAGATGTGCATCTCCTCAGTCTGATCAGCCAGCGAGACAGTTTCCTCAATCTCATTTTGATCAACATTCTCTGTCTAGTTGCCTTCAGGAGAAAAGACTCCCAAGATTTTCCACTGGAGAATCATTCCTACCGAAACTCAGCAAGTTTTCTTTTATCTGCCGTTCTATTGATACTTGTCAGTCACAGCTTCCTTAGTATTGAGGTGAACCTTGGTATCATATACAGTATGACTGGGACATCCTTTAAGTTTCCTGATGCACAATTTCCTAGAGGAGCCTCCTGCATCACGGCTCTCCTCCTGATCCTGAAATGGTTCAGTTGGAGAGATATTGTTTCTGACTTCTGCCAGTTTTAGATTTAAAATTTGTCTTATCAAATTTGCATCTGGCATAATTTTCAAGTCATTTGCCTGGACCTGCACTGATTTTGAATTCACTGTTTAATTAGCATGGAATTTAGGTTGTATGTAAATTAAACTGAATCTGTCACTATTACTTAATTCAGGATTTGAAAATTTTTAAATTATTTCATAGGGGACAGTGAATGTCTGTCAAGTATCAACCCAATGACTTAATCATGTTTCTGTATTTAAGTGTCTTTGTCCTTTTTGTTGTGAACTGGTGGTCTATGAACAAATTTTATTTATTTGTGGTTATAGTGTTAGGATTTCACCCTGTAATCAGTAGATTGCTGGTTCAATTCCCACTACACCCACCTCTGTCACTGTGTCCTTGGGGAAAACATTCCATCCTTCTTGCCTGGTGTTGGTCAGAATGCCCAGTGGTGCAATATGGCTGCCTCACCTCTGTCAGTGTGTCTCAGGGCAGCTGTGGCTACAATAAAATAGCTTGCCATCATCAGTATGTGAATATTTGTGTAAATGGAAATGACTGATTTTATGTACAGTGTCTTTGAGTTTCCTGAAAACTGCCCAAATCAAATAAGTGAATGAAATGAGTTTCCTAATAAAAACACAGATCTCTTTATTCAAAATATTTATTGTTACAAAGACAAAAATATTTTGATTCAAGCCCCAAAACTGAATCTTTTCACTGTTACTCTAGTGATGCCCTAGTGAAAAAAAATACTTTAGTATATTTCAAACATACTTACATTTGTGTAAGTACATTTCAAGAATATTAAGTATTAAGTATACTACATATAAATATATATAAAGTATACCAACATCCT
>NW_006800534.1:207755-209071 GCF_000485575.1 Poecilia formosa
CCTTAAATAATGTTTCAAATGCTAAGTTCATAAGTGCTTTGTAGACATCTTGCTGTAAAACTTTAGGATCGATTTAAATTAAGAAAATTAAGACTAAACAACATGGCAGAGCTTTATAATATTACTACATAAAGCTCATTTTTAAAGTTTAATCGGTAATACTTTTAGAACAAATTTATGTCAGATCATGATTTTTTGGTTAATGACAAGTTGTCATAACCAAGACATTTTTGGCGAGGTTAATGACAAGTTGTCATAATGAAGACATTTTGAATAATGTCAACTTTGTATTAAAAGTGTCATTTACCGAATGACGCTTTATGACAACAGTCATAACTATTCATGAAGACTTATTGATTTTCATGACAGGTGTTATGTCATGTTTATGACAGTGTCATGACAGTCTTACTCAACCCCCTTCAAATAAAGTGTTACCTTATATATTTTCCAACTCAAGTGAAATCTGTCCCAAGTTTTTCTCAACACTGTCAGACATAAAAATGTAAAAAAAAAAAAAAAGTCAGGCATTATTGGGGGGCATCAGAACTTCTGAGGACCCCATTACCACTTCCTTTCTCTTCCTTTGCTAGGAGGGCTAGTTAGCTCCGGTTAGCTTAAGTTATTCTTTAGTTTTTTCTTCTGTTTTATTCCTAAGTTGTTTGTCACAACCATGATGTGTCAACTCCATAACTGACAATTTACAAAACTTTGATGAAATTTTGTTAAATAAAAGCTTAATTTTGTTATACTGTAAATATTTCATGGACCTGATGAGCTACAATATGGCCTCCTTCAGAATAACATCATATAAATTGAGGTAGTTTGGCATTTCATCAACTCCGTCAGAGTTTTTGACTGACAGTGTCTCATTCAGTGATAGTGTTGACAAATTTCACTTAAATGTGTAGTTAATTCATGTGAATGGATTTTACATAAATGGCATTACTTCACATGTATCAAGTATTTAATTTTACTCACTGGTTTGTCACCACCTTCAGCTCTGTGTCAACTCCGTCAGATGGACTTTTTGTTGTTTTTTTGTTTTAAGTACTTCTTTTGTTTCTTCAGAAGCATTTGTCTGTGAAACTGAGTAAAAATATCACTAATAGGGTCATTAAAAATATTTTTATATTTATTTTTGTCAGATGGTGTTGACAAAGTTCTGGTTCAGGTCCATTAAAAATCTAATTTTCAAAAAAAAGGTTGCAACTGGGAGCCTGCAACTTAGCATCTTTACATTTCCAAAACATTATTTATCATATTTGAATACATAAGCTTGAGGAATAATTAAATTTTTGGGGGGGAGAAAACTGAAA
>NW_006800534.1:209081-229522 GCF_000485575.1 Poecilia formosa
ATTCAGTGATAGTGTTGACAAATTTCACTTAAATGTGTAGTCAATTCATGTGAATGGATTTTACATAAATTGCATTACTTCACATGTATCAAGTATTTAATTTTACTCACTAGTTTGTCACCACCTTCAGCTCTGTGTCAACTCCGTCAGATGGACTTTTTGTTGTTTTTTTGTTTTAAGTACCTCTTTTGTTTCTTCATGTGATGGCCAAATCCATGGCAACACTCTGAAGACAGAAGTCGGTACTTACCTGCCTTGGAGTGGCCAGACAAAAGATGGATGCCAGGGCTCAGCAGGCTTAAATGCTGATTGGACTGCACCACTAGTTCCTGCTGGCAGGGGAAATTTGTAGTTTCTTTATTTAGATAAGTTTTGTATTTAAGTAAATAGTAGTATTTAAACTTTAATATTTTTGATTTTAATTTTTTGGGTTTTAGTTTAGCCAAACTTAGCTGTACTGTTAGTTGTTGTGTTATTTGTAATTGTATTCTGTTTAGTTATCCCTATTGTGTCTTAATTGGTCTGATCAGCCAGTATATAAAACCCTGTGTGTCATTTCTTTGGAGGTCAGTTATGTTTGTTTGTGCAGCCAGTTTGTTTACACTTTTTGCCTGAGTTCAGTTTTGTTTCTTTGACCTCTTTTATGAGCTCAGTTTATCTTGTCATTTATAATCTTTGGGTTAAAATAAAAAACCCTATTTTTCTAATTAATATCCTGTGACTCCTTCTGTTTTTAACTCGGTCCATCACACTTCAGAAGCATTTGTCTGTGAAACTGAGTAAAAATATCACTAATAGGGTCATTAAAAAATATTTTTATATTTATTTTTTGTCAGATGGTGTTGACAAAGTTCTGGGTCAGGTCCATTAAAAATCTAATTTTCAAAAAACAAAAGGTTGCAACTGGGAGCCTGTACCTTAGCATCTTTACATTTCCAAAACATTATTTATCATATTTGAATACATAAGCTTGAGGAATAATTAAAATTTTGAGGGGAGAAAACTGAAACCCATTTTGTCCCTCTTCTCAAGAATCACTGATTTATAATATACTTAATATACATTCTAAGTCAATCACTAAAATGGTACACTCAAAATATACTAATCAAGTAAGTTTTAGTACAGTAAAAACAGTACACTTAAAGTACACCAAGTACTACTTAAGTTTGTCCAAAAAAGTACGTTGAAGTATGCTTAGTACACTTTAAATAGTGCTTAAATACTACTTCAGTACACTAAGCACAAAATTAGTATGTCAAAAAAGTCACACTTTAAGTATACTAATTCTAAGTATACTTGAAATATACTCATGATTAGTCCTACTAAAAGTATGCTCAAGTATGTTAAAATTTAACATACTTAGTACATTAATTTTTCACCAGGGCAGACAAAGTCTGGCAGCAGGCTTATCACATATCTTGCTGTTCGTGTTAAAAATGTTTTATTGGTGTTGGACTCTGAATTCTAACTCTATTAGAGCAAGCTTGTGTGTGTGTGTGTGTGGGTGGGTATGTGGGTGAGTGTGTGTGTGAGTATGGGCGTGTGAGCATGTGTGTGTGTGTGTGTGTGGAAGTTAGGCTGTCAAATTAGACATGGTTGAAAGTGTTGGTGGGTGTTTTCTACTCCTTTTTGTTGGGTCTGACCAGAAGAAGTCTGTCACAGTACAATACTTAGCTTCTCCTTCATTATAAATAAATAAAGAATAAAATTTAATTCCTGCAGTGCGTTGTTTCATGTGAGGAGAGTAAATGTTTAGGTATTTGTCTCTGATCAGTGGTGGGAAGTAACGAAGTACAAGTACTTTGTTACTGTACTTAAGTACAATTTTCGTGTATCTGTACTTAGGTAGATTTAATAATGGATACTTTCTACTTTTACTCCACTACATTTTACAGTAAGTATCTGTACTTCCTACTTCACTACATTTCTACAAAACTGTCCCGTTTCTGGTTACATCCAAGTCCCGTTGCGCTTTTTGTCTGTTAAAATGTGAAGTTCAGGGACTTAAGGTGGCGCCGTAAAATCCAAGCAATAACGTGATTTACGTGTCTGTGACATGTAAAATCAGCAGCGCTTCACAGATGGTGGGGACTTCGTCCAACTTTTAGCTTAACTTGGAAGGAAAGCTTAAAGAAAGGTAAGATCTGTGGACGTGATGCTAGCAAAGCTAGCTGTACTGAGACACACATGTTGCATCTGCGATGAAAAAAAGTTGTCACTCATGCATTGTGTGGAGGTGTTGACTGAGGTGTCCATATATGGGACAACGCTGTGACCAAAGTCTGCATTGATATGACATTCAGGAACGATCCGATTCTTCTGGACGGATCTTTACTGATTAAATTTATTTCAGCTCTAAGTATTTAATATCTAGGTGTTTTATGGGAATCTGGATCTTTCAGATCAATTTGAGAAGCAATTTTGAAGGTAAAACTTAATTTTTTCGTGTCACGTAGCGCGGGGTGGTGGTCTTGACTTGGTCTTGGGTAGGTGGTCTTGACTACAACTCTGCTACGTGGCTCCTCGGTTGCATGTCCTCCCCCCCACACCTTCTTTCCATCCCCTTTCTGTTGGATTTCTGCCACTAGTGGCAAAAAAAGTGAAGTTCATGCTATGTTAGGACAGAAGACAAGATGTTTCCATCCCTGAAAATATGATGCATAGAATCAAATATCTAAGTCTAAACTATGTTACAGAGTAAACATAATACAAACATGCTTTATCTGTGGCATTGTTCATTAAAATGGTACATTTCTAATGTATTACAATTAAATACAATCGGTTCACTTAATGATATTGTATTAGCAATTAGGTAATGCATTCAGAAAGTACTTTTACTTTTAATACTTAAGTATTTTTAAAAACCAGTACTTTTTTACTTTTATTTAAGTACAAATGTTAATGTGGTAGTTTTACTTTTACTTAAGTACATTTTTGAGTACTTTCTCCACCACTGTCTCTGACATCTTTATCATGAAAATACCAAAATCTGGAATGCATGAATTTCTATCCACAAAAATCTCTTTATTTAAATCAATCAAACATACAAATATGGAAGAAATTGTCACAAATGTCATCACAGTGAAACAGAATATTTCAAAGAACTGTCAGACAGTACTCAGTTTTGATACATCAGGTATTTCTTTTTTTATGCAAGGCACATTCACTCTGCTTCTGTTTAGCCATTTACAAGAGCTAAAAAGGGTTTACTTACTTTACAAACTCATTTTAAACTTTTTATCCCATCAGAGCCAGAAAAGAGAGGGGGCAACCCACTACCCAACCAGACAGAGAAACAGACACAGACAGTATCGCACATTCTCAGCCTCATAAACACATACACTCCTTTTTGTTTTTTCAGTAGATCAACTTTATCAAAAAATCAGAAAATCTGGTCAAAGCTAATCTATTCTTAAAGACATAATTTCAACTAGGAAATTATGTCCTAGTTGACATAATTTCAACTCACAATCAAATGCACCACCACTAAAACTGCTAATAATTGCAAAATTGTATGATATAATTTTCAAGTACAGTTTTACAGCTGTCTGGATACACTGACCACCTTTTGGGAGATCCCCCTCTAAAAAACTTATTAAAATGCATTAATACAGACAGTGAAAACTGTCACAGGAATACTTGGGCATGCACTCAATCAGCAGCAAGGAAAATTAATGGCCCCTCTGTAGGCCTGTCGCAATAAACAATAAACCAATTAATTGCACGATAAATGAAAGTTATCGAGCTCATTTTAATTTATTGGATTTATCGTTTCTTCCAGACTTTTTCTCTTTCTATTGACGACACTGGATGAAAAAAGGCTCAACTCCGGTGCTCTCCACTGACCCTCACTTCCTTATTTATTTAGTGTAATGCCCAGTTCACACTACACGATTTTAGAATTGTCGCTGATCATCGGACAGATTTCAGACAGAAAATCCCATGAAAGCCCACTACATCATACGTGAATTGATGTAAACTTTTCTCTCTTGCTCTCGATGAAGGCGGACACTTTTTTCCTCTGCTCCCTCCCTGCCCTTCCCTGCCCTGCTTGCTCTGTTTTTGTCCTGTCTTTTTCTATATTTTTGGAGCCTCTCTTTGCACATCATTCAAATCTACAAATTATGGATCTGGTCAACTGATCTCTCAATGCAATTGATCAAATTTTCGACGAGAAGTCTGGTGACAGGAGAGCCCTCTTGTCCTGCGGGGACACACCTGGCGGATACGCCCTGGATTTCTTTTTTTTAATTTATTTCTGATTTTTAACAAAACAATGAGCACCATACATAGACATTCAAGTCATACTTGAGACAGTACTTTGGAGAATAAACACAGACTAATAAATGACAAAACAAGAACCAAAAATAAAACAAGACACATGCAAACAAAAATCCAGCAATTATTTCCATAAGTACATGGATAAAAAGTAGATAACTAAAAAATAAACAAACAGAGGTAACGAAAATAAAATAAAATATAAATTAAACAGAAAACAACTAAAAAGGGGCACTTAAAGGACTTAATGTATTCTGTGCTACTAAAATTGTTATAAGACTTAGATAAAGGGTGTATGCCATTACAACTGGGAAGTAAGGGGAGCACCACTCATTGGGTCACGTCAAGTGTCAAAGACCCAATATGGTCCAGAAATGGTGACCAGATTCTTGAAAATGTGATTTCAGAGCCTTTGACAGTATGCTAAATTTTTAAAAGTTTTATGAACGAAAGGGCATCTTTTATCCAATGAGAATGTGAGGGTGGGAGAGGATTCTTCCAATGCATCAGTATGATACATCTAGCCAGTAGCGTGAGGAAGGCCACAAGGTCAGCATGATGGGGTGGCAGTAACTGGTTTTTGGGAAGAACCCCAAATAAAGCAGTGAGTGGAGCAGGCTGTACTGTGGTCGAGGTGATTACAGAAAGTGAGTCAAAAACAGATTTCCAAAATTGAAATAGAGAGGAACAGGTCGAAAGCATATGACCGAGAGTGGCTGGGCCCAAACCAGTCTTCACACAGCTTGAATCCACATCTGGAAAGATTCGAGCCAGTTTGCTTTTGGACCAGTGTACTCTATGGACGACTTTACACTGAATAATTCTATGTCGGGGACAAATTGATGAGGTGTGAATGCGTTCCAGAATAGTTTGCCACATTTCATTATCGATCTCTGTGTTAAGATCATCAGACCAAGTAGCTTGAAGATGATCAAGCCCAGGAGCCAAATTGGACATTAAGAGGTTGGATATTTTGATATTGTACCCTTTGGAGTGGAACTAATTTCTAGCAGTTGATCAACCATATTGGGGGCAGGAATTATTGGAAAACCTGGGAAACGATGACGAATAAAGTCTCTAACTTGTAGAAATCTAAAAAAGTGGACAGCTGGTAAGTTAAAATTTGAGGCAAAAGTACCATCTAAGTATAGATCTTTCACAGAAAAAAGCCCATGGCTTTTCCACACTGAAAAAGTTTTATTAATGAGTGAAGGTGGAAATAGGGGATTAGAGTTTAGTGGCGATAAAAGAGGTATTCTCTGGATCCCAAAATGTTGCATAATCTGAGCCCATATTCTAAGGCAGTTCTTAACAATTGTATTGTTAGTGTAAGTTATAGGAGATGTTGCAGGGGGAAGGCATAAAAGAGAGTACAAGGAAGCAGAGCTACATGAGGCCTCTTCTATCGGTAACCATTTGGGAGTCTCACAGTTCGCATTGCACCAAAATAACATTGTACGAATATTAACAGACCAATAATACCATAAGAAATTTGGTGTGGCAAGCCCTCCCATTTCCTTACTTTTTTGTAGGATACTCTTTCGTATACTAGGAGGTTTTCTGTTCCATATGAACTGAAAAACTGAAACATCGAGTGTCCTAAAAAATATTTTTGGGAAAAATACTGGTAAACACTGAAGAATTTTGGCAAAACATTCATCTTGACACAGCTGATCCTGCCTGCTAAAGAAAGTGGCAGCATGGACCAGTGCTGTAAGTCCTCAGTCAGCTGGTCAAGTAAGAGAGTAGAATTAACTTTAAAAAGTTGTGAGTGATTCTTAGTTACATGGATTCCCAGGTACTTAAATGCTTGCAGAGAGATCTTGAATGGTAAACTAGTGAGTGTATAGGCCGTAGCTGCATCATTAATTGGAAATAATTCACTTTTATTAAAGTTCAGTTTATATCAAGATATTTGTCCAAACTTTTCAAGCAGGTCTAATACCAGAGGCATGCAGGTCTCTGGGTCTGAGAGAAAGAGTAACAGGTCATCAGCATATAAAGATACTTTATGGTTCAGACCACCTCTTGTGATGCCGTGCATGGGACTGGATCTAAGGGCTGCAGCTAAAAGCTCTATAGCAATTGCAAACAAAAGAGGGGAGAGTGGACAGCCCTGACGGGTTCCACGATCTAGGTGAAAATATTCTGAGTGGTCATTGTTTGTGCGAACTCTGGCTAATGAAGAAGTATATAATAGTCCAGGAAATAAAGGAACAGCCAAAACCAAAACGTCGTAAGGTGTAAAACAAATAGGTCTACTCTACTCGATCAAAAGCTTTTTCGGCATCCATTGAGATAATCACTTCTGGGGTATCAGCTGATGTAGGTGAATATATTATATTTAGCAACTGCCTAATATTATGAAAGGAGTGTCTGTTTTTAATGAACCCTGTCTGTCACGGTTGATGATTTTGGTCATGATTAACTCCAGACATTTTGCCAACATCTTGACATCTGTACAGAGCAATGAAATTGGCCGGTAGTTGTTGCAGACTCGTGGATCTTTATCTTAGCTTTCTTTAGGATAAGGGAGATAGTAGCTTCTCACATTGTGAGAGGGAGAACACCAAAGTCATATGCTTCTTTAAGCACGTTAAGCAGAAGGGGAGATAGTTTGTCTGAAAAGACCTTATAGAATTCTGATGGAAAGCCATCAGGTCCAGGGCATTTTCCACTCTGCAATGATAATATAGCACTCTTGACCTCAGCGAGCGTAAAGGGTTTGTCTAAGTCAGAGGCTGTTTCTGGATCAATTGTAGGGATAGTAAAACTATCAAAGAAACATTCATAATGAGCTCGTTCGGGTGAACACTCTGAAGTGTATAAAGTGGAATAGAAGTCTCTGAACTGATTGTTGATAGTTTGTGGATTAATAGAAGTCCCATTGGAGATGTTAATTTCAATGATGTGCTGGTTTGAAGCTCTCTGCCGAATCTGATGAGCAAGAATTTTGCTGGGCTTGTCACCAAACTCATAATAACTATAACTGCTTTTTGATAATAGTGCCGCAGCTGCGTCAGAGGCTAGAGTGTCAAATTCAGCCTTTTTTATCAACAAACTTTTTATAAGGTCTGGAGCAGGGGACTCTGCACATTTTGTTTGCAGGTCAGATATAGCACTAGATAGGATAAGACTTTTTTGTGTGGTTGTTTTTCTAAGATATGCTGAGTAAGCTATTATCTCCCCCCGTAAATATGCCTTACATGTCTCCCAAACTGTTGCTGCAGATACCTCTGGAGTAACATTAGAGGAGACAAACAGGTCTAAATGGTCATTCATAGTTTTGACAAAAACAGGATCATTAAGTAAAGCTGAATTAAAACGCTACGGTGGCCGTGAAGCAGTTCTGCCCGGGAGAGAGAGATCCAAGATGACAGGAGAATGGTCTGAGATTACGATGGGATTATAGCAACATGACCTAACTGAGGAGAGCAGTTTGTTATCCAGAAGAAAGAAGTCAATTCTAGAGAAAGTAGAATGCACTGGGGAGAAAAAGGAAAGTTTTCTGGTGTTAGGGATGAAATAATGCCAAACGTCTGAGACTGCATATTGTTGCATAAATGCAGCAATATGGAAGACTTAGAGACTGAATATGACTTGCTTGAGGAACGGTCAAACAAAGGGTCAAGGCAGCAGTTAAAGTCACCCCCAAGAATGAGCTGGCTATTATTCAGATCAGGAAGTGAGAAGAAAATGTTTTTGAAAAAGTCCTCATCATCCCAATTTGGACCATATATGTTTACTAATGCCAAATTGCTACTGCTAATTCTTCCCAGGACAATAATATAATGGCCGTTAGGGTCGGATATGACTTTGGTCACAGAGAGGGGAACAGATTTATGTATTAAAATAGCAACCCCACATGCCTTGCTATTAAATGATGAATGATGCACCTGGCCAAACCACCGAAGCCTGAGCTGGTCTGACAGTTTTAAATGTGTTTCCTGTAAGAAAGCAATTCTTGTGTTTAAGTGTTTTAGATGATTAAATACTTTTTTACGCTTGATAGGAGAGTTCAACCCTTTAACATTCCAACTAACAAATCTTAACGAATCCCCTGGTGCCAATGGGGTGTCAGTACTTGGCATAATACCCTAGGTGTGATAGATATGAAAATGACGGTGCTACTCATTACATATGTGCTACAGTTCAAAGCTCACTAATACATGCAGATAAGGAAGACCCGCAAAACACACATACAAAAAGAGGGAAGAAAAGACAACAATGAAAATAAAAATGGGGGGGAAAAAAATGGTGTCGCAAAAGGCAGGCACCAGAACTCTGATAAACCTATCAGCATATTTTAATACTTTCTTTTTCCTAAATCCCAACTCCTTGCAACTGCATCATGGAAAAACAGATAGATTAGAACCCCACTCCTTATAACTTAGAGTGATCAAGCTGTGTATATGTAATGTAAATACAGTATTATTCACTAACAAATGGGCCGAACATGCCGAACTGAATTAGGGAAATAATTAAACGCAATTGAAAAAAGAAAAGAAACCAATTTTAGATTTCCAAGGGAACAAAGAATGTTACGCAGATTTTCTTTTTTTTTTTTTCTTTTTTTTTTTTTTTAATCCTGACCCAAATGGGTCAGGAGGATTGGACGAATTTAGCAGCATCCACGGCCGACGGGAGCCACTTCTTATCTCCGTTCGGGAGTGTGATGCGCAACTTCGCAGGAAATAGCAACGTCGGCTTGTATCCCCGCTTGTACAGTTCAGTCATGGCACCACTGTATTCTCCCTTCTCAGGAGAAGGGAGCGTATCTTTACTGAAGACTTAAGTCAAAAGCTTTGAGAAAAATGAGGATGACCGGGGACCTTCTATATCTTCTGGTAACCCGACAATGCGAATGATTTGGCGCCTGCTGCGCCCCTCCAGATCCACCACTTTAGCTCTCAGCGTCTCATTTTCTTTTTGAAGATTAGCACACACCTTCTCCACCTGCAGCAAGCGTGCGTCAGAAGCAGTTGCATTATCTTCCAAAGAGCAAATACGCTGACCGTGATCTGTCATAGTAGAGTTGATGCTGTCCAGTGTGGAGTTCAGAGACTCAAAGACAACTTGAACTCCGCAGACAGGGCCTCTTTATGACTGCTAAGGAGCGAACTAATGTCCACGATTGTTATACTAGCAGTAGCCGGCGGCGCATCTCTTTCTCGTTCAGAGGATTTTCCTTTGGCCTTGGACATGACGAAATAAGTTTGAAAGAAATATTAACAACAACAAAAAAAAAAACCATAATCACAAAAAAGAAGAGGGGCCAACAAAAAAGAAAAAAAACAAAAAAAGCAAAAGTCCAAGCGTGCGTCTACTCCTCACTCATTCCACCCAGAAGCCACACTGGATTTATTCATGATAACAGGATTTCTGCTGTTTGGAGCTTGTGGATTCCTGGATTATCGACAAATTTGTGACAGACTTGGCCGAACTAGCGAACACTCAGACTGTTGGTGTGGACAGAGACGGGGACTCTAAAACTCACTAACCGGATGGAATCGATCTTGGAGAAGTTTCTAGTTTCGGCTCAGTGGAACGACCAAACTAATTTGGATAATTGGGAACTGAGATGTATCGGAGAGACTTTAGGGAAGATTGAAATTTATATTCTTTCCAACATAAGACATTCTGTATCTGAATTGGCTTTTCCCGTGTTGCCTTGGAAGGGCTGCATATTTCTGATCTCCTTGAAGATATGTAAAGATAACGCTCCTTCTCACCTCACCCCCTCCTGTATCCATGGAGCTGTGGAACTGAGCGCTCCCAAGGACATCATTCCTCGATAACACCTCTATCGGACTTTGCCGGGAGGCTGAGTAACGTGGTTTCATGACCCTTTGACGTCACTGCCTTCACTCATGTCTTTGTTTTGCCCTTTGTTTTGTCTGAATGTTGCCATTTGCCCTAATGTGTCCTTACCTCTTTCTTGTTTTTCTTCTTTCATTCCTTTGGTTTGTTATTTTGTTTGTATTTCCTTTTAATTCATGTAAAACACTTTGAATTGCCTTGTTGCTGAAAATGTGCTATATAAATAAAATTACCTTACCTAAACAAACACGGCTGATGCCGTAGAAGCAATAGTTATAGTTTGTGAGCTTATTTTAAGCGATAAAAGATGTAATAAAAAGAAAAGGCGTTGGATAAAAGACCAGAGGATGAGGCTTCATTTGCTGCACTAGGATATGGAGGTGAGTTATTCTGTTTTTTGTCTTTACCATTTGTGTGTCTAAGCTTCATTGGTTAATTATTATTTACCACTTTAATGTTTAAAATTACATGGAGAACAATGGGCACAAAATAATGGCTACAAGTCCAGTTAATTAATTTTAAAACCAGGCATTAATCAATGTTTTACTACAATCTACGTGCAATGCATGTGGCTAGTGTCAGCGTAAAGTCCTGACAGAATGAATAACCTAATTGTTAACCTATTTATGTCACGTTAACGATGAACAGGTGAAAAGTTGCCAGGTTTATCAACTGCAGTACCAGTTTCGCTCCAACTCCTCCTCTTGTCATTTCTGTGGATATTCTTTGCACGAATAAACATTAATATTTTTTTCCACATATCATCTCCGATGTCCACTGCACTCTCTTTGCGCCGTGTAAGTTGTTTGGGATTCCCCTCCGTGTTTCCCCTTAGAAAGCACAGAGATGGAGGGGAATCCGTGCTTTCTGAGGATTCCCCTCAGAAAGCATGACTAAAATTGATTCTCAGAAAGCATGGAATCATCAGAATCCGCGCTTTCTGATTGGCTACTGTCACATTCAACAGGCTGCGTTGTTGCTCCCAGTCGGCGAAAACCCCACACACTTCGATAAACTGGCCAAGACAAGCCAGCATGCTGAATATGCCTAATTTACATCGGAGTTGGAACACACACTACATGATGATCAGTTACGATTATCACAAGCGACAATCTTAGAATGTTGGATGTTCTTAGATTGCCGTAAGGGGCAAAATCGGGGCAAAAAAACTGTGTAGTGTGGACTGGGCTTAAGGGAGGAGTGAACTATTGCATCAGGTGGTTGATATGCCCATCTTCTCTATCTAAATCTAGTGATTATTGAAGGGAAATATAGTATACAGATTTGATAATCTGTATACTTATAGAGTGGAAGTAACCCTTTACTTCCACTTTGATTTTAAGTTGTTTAGTTTTTATTCAAGTGCATTTTTTTTTTGTTAATGGGGACTGAGAATCAATTTTAGTTTTGTTTTTGGTTATTTTATTTAGTTTACCAGTTCCAGTGTTTAGTGTTCTTTTGAAAATAAAGTGTATCTATTTTTGCAGGATATCACTTGTATTTTTGTTATTACCATTACATCAGTTTAAAATGGTCTTCAAGCAATATTATCATTTATTGCAATAATTTTTGAGACAATTAATCGCTCAGCAAAATTTGTTATCGTGACAGGCCTATGCACACGCCAGCTCATAGTGTGTCAAGTGGAATTACACCTGTGTATTTCAGTTTCTCAGCTGCATTTTTAAAAATAATATTAATATTTTAGATATGGTCAATGAAAACACCTGTGAAAGTTGAATTTTCTGCAGATGGCTTGGAGTGAGGTTCCACAGAAAAATCCACAAATAGGTCGAGGGTCCACAGTACCTGCACAGTACAGGTCACGTACTGCCTGTTATTGGCATGAGGGAAACTTAATTTCCAATTGAAAAAAAAAAAAAAGCAACGCACTAATTCCCTCCAGAGTCATACAGTAAGTAGATCAAAGTGAATCAATTTTTTTAAGAATTCTGCTTTGACCAAAAAAATTATAGGAAATACAAAAATGTAATAAAAGGTTAAAATAATATATTGTAGCAATTATTGTCACATTATTTTGGCCTTAGCTTTATTCTTCATACACATCTTGAATGACTTTGCACATGGGGGAAAAAGGTGGAAGACCACTGCTCAAATAACTGTCATCCTTTAAATTGGGGCTCTTTTAAGAATCATTTTTCACTTCTAGTTCTGTGCTTTCCTTCTCACCAGTATTTGTTTCGCGGCCCCACAGAGACTAACCACCTCTTACCACCAGTGACTAAAGCCTGCATTATTCTCCTGAGGACTATTAGTGATTACAGAGATCTTGAAGAATGTTGATGTTTTTCTTAAGTCTTGGTAAAGAGCCTCTTGAGCCGGCTCAAAGTGCAGGTTTCTTTTTGAAGCAAAAGGGAAGAATGGCTTACGAGAGGTTATTTAGTGACATTATTGAAAAGTAATATTGTGACCAGTCTGAAAACATATCTGTGTTCACATGGACTAAGGGCCCATCATTGAGACTGGACACAAAGGTCCAACCCAATGCTGTTTAAAATGATCAATCCAGAGTAGATCTGGCTGCTGAAGGGACTGCACCTGCTCAGTTTTCCTCCGCTATCTAAACAGAGTATTCATTTCTATTTTGTTTTGAATATTATAAGTTCCTCTAACTTTAGTGTCATTAACAATAATGTGTTTTTGAAAGTAGGGGGCAATGTGCAACTACTGAGGTGATAGGTCAGTTATGTTGAAAAATGGACATTGTGTAAGGTAGCCTACATAAATCTTATAAAATTACTGGGGAAGCTTTGGCAGAAATGAAACAAAATACATTTTGTAATGGAAAATAATATAATGTGCTCCTCACCCCTCATCTATTTTAGGTCATTTGCATAGTCTTATACGATTGGTCAACCTGTTCTAAAGTAGACCTCCACAGTCTCATATAACAGAAGGGAAGAGGTCCTTAGTCCTGGAGACGAAGTGTTACTTCCCCAACCTAGAACTCATCTGCCCTCTTTAGCATCAAAGAAAAATCCCGTCTCCTTAACAATAGACAAATGACAAGACCATCTGTGTTGGGCTCCACAGAATCCTTAGTACAAAACAATCAAGGATTCACACTTGTAGTCCAATCAACTCTCTCTTCTCTGACCAGAACCTATAAAAAGAAGCCATAATTCACTGTTAGTCAGAGCAGACTGACAGACTCCTTTGACTTTGTATTTCTGTTCTCACCTTGCAAGGTTTTAATAAATTTCTTATTTCTTCTCATCCAGGCTCTTGTTAAAAGTATTTTTTTCCATTACAATCTACTCTAGTTGATTAAAACAAGTTGTTGTAGTCATTTACAATGAATATAAAACCTTTCATCAAGGTTTTATCATGAGGAAGTCGTTAAGTTATTTCTGTGTTGCTTATTTGGACAATAAGACGCATCATGTGAAATTATTATCAATTATATGAAGTATGAATACAGTAATGTGTCCCTTGGAACTGTGGTTAACTGGGCAGATTTCTGTGGGTAAACAGTCTGATTCCCTCACTTGTAGTCAGGAGCTGGACTGAGGCCAGCAGGGTCACAGATCATCTTCCACTTCTCTGCTTTTACCATCTCTTCTTTAATGTCTATGCAGTTTCGACAAACAACCACACTGGGTTCTGAGCTTTGTCTTGCGTTCAATATTGAGCCAAGAAAATGAGCCCAGCAAAAAGGGTCCACAAAATAAAAACACAAATTCATTGGGATAAATATTGAATAAAAACACATGCTCTTATTTTTCTAATAGGAGGTAAATTGCACATAGCAATTTGAAGTGCCACACTGCTGAGTGTTGACTAATGAAAAGAAATAATAATAATGTTCACATTGTATATAAAACAAAAGTCAAGATGTACCTTTTAGAATAATAGAATTTCAGCTGTGCTGGCTTTGGGCTTGTAAATTGAAGATTAAACATGGTAATATTGTTACTTATGTCATTTGAATAGATGACAGATTTGCTTCAGGTACGATGAAGCAACAAAAGCTCTGGGGACAGAGACAGAACTGTTTTTGTTATAACTAAAAAAATGGATTCTGCATCTGCTGTTGTACTTTTCTGGGCATCTGACCTCTGTTTTTAACATCTAGAGATCCTTAAGCTGGTTTGTAGACCAGTTCTACTTTGCCGATCAAAATATATGTACAGTTTGTGGTCTTTATTTTCCCATTCCAAACATTACTGGGTAACACTTTATTTGAAGGGGGGTGAATAAGACTGACATGACACTGTCATAAACATGACATAACACCTGTCATGAACATAAATAAGCCTTCATGAATATTTATGACTGTTGTCATAAAGTGTCATTCGGTAAATTATGACACTTTTAATACAAAGTTGACATTATTCAAAATGTCTTTGTTATGACAACTTGACATTAACCAAGAAATCATTACTGTTTAAACTTTACCTTTAATAACATAAAGTTATCTAATTTTTAAAGTGCAATCAGTAATACTTTTATAAAAAATTTACATCAGTAATGATTTCTTGGTTAATGTCAAGTTGTCATAATAAAGACATTTTGAATAATGTCAACTTTGTATTAAAAGTGTCATAATTTACCGAATGACACTTTATGACAACAGTCATAAATATTCATGAAGGCTTATTCATGTTCATGACAGGTTTTTATGACAGTGTCATGTCAGTCTCATTCAACCCCCTTCAAATAAAGTGTTACCCATTACTGTTATTTTTATGTCAATAGTTCTTGAATAATTTCAACAACAATTTGCAGTCAAGAAATGTTATCTGGAATCCAAGACGAAAGAAAGAAGCCATCAGCAAGAACGTAAAATGACACAACAGGCTGGCTTCTGGCAGAATGCCCGTACACTATTAACTCAACATCAATATTTGCTGTAGGCTTACCGGGAATCAACAAGGCATCCCATAAAAATTTGTAGCTTCACATTAATCCATTCACCATGTGTTTCAGTCCTTTTCACGAACAAAGGTGTCAATTATTAACTACTCCTGATCTGAATTCACTCAAGCTGAGTAAATTCAATAAAACAACTTAGAGCTTCCTCTCTTTGTGTCTGTCTGTGCAGCACTATAAGAAGGCTCTTGCCTCTAATACCTTCAACTTTTTGATTTATTTCTCTTACATCAACTTCCCCCTAGGTTAGTTTCCTTTGGCTTCCTTTGTGTTTTTATCATAGACTTTTGCTTATTCTCTTCTACAGCTGTTACCAATCCCCTGATTAACACACCTGCACTCAGCATAATTCTCCACTGCTATTGCAGCACAGAGATGCCCAAGTTCACACTGGAACTTTGCCATAAAAATACTAAACATCTAGTTTAAGCTGTCACTCTGCAATGGCTGTTGTAAACAAATATCTTAGCAATCAAGTAATGTGCAGATTATTCTGACGATTAATGGAGTAAAGAAAATATTGGTATATTCTGCCATAACATTAGTGGGTATAAATTTTGACCCAAATGTTCATGTTTGTGCAGTGCAACACCAACAATTACTTTTCTGTAGCTTGGAAAATGAACATGTAACAATAAGAGTTCACTTTTTAAGTTGACCTGGAAAACAAATTACACAAAATTCTGAAATGATATTGAATTTATTAGACACTTCCAAAAAATGTATATGCTCCAGTTTTAGTCTATGTATTCATCAACAGTCAAGTTCATAGATTAACTCTCACTTTGCACAGCCATTTATAGCTTTGCATCCATGTTAGTGATGAGATCTGTGGCAGCTTCATCACACACAGAAACACATCTACCAGCTTTGTAGTGCCATGGTGCGCTTCATCACCTATTTATTGTGACTGGGATGGTAGAAAAATTATTGTCCAGTTTGTCTGCAAAGCTGCACTGAGCATCAGCTACAGCAGCCCTCTGTGTTCCGTCTATCTGCTCAACTTGTATAAATACACCCACCTCACTTGCTCTGAAACGAGGTGTGTTTAAGCTTCACTGGTTGAAACGCAGCTCCAGGAGAAGGAAGCCTGTCGTATTCCAGGCATCATGCCAGTCATTTTAAGGATGTCTATTGGTCCCCTGAAAAAATGATAAAAACCCGGACATTATCATTTCTCAATAAAATCCTCCTGGACCAAACTTGAAAATTGGACGTTAAGATACTAGTATTTATGAATCTTCAACAACTCATAGGCAGAAGTGAGAGAGTTGCGCATCAATAATAATCACCAAGGTAAAACTCATGCCGCTAAATATAAAAGTATAATTTAACAAAATTTTGAGGCAGATGATTTGCCTCTAGAAATTTTAATAATAGAAGTAATCATTTGAAGGATTGTTACAGCCCCAGGGGCAGAGCCAAAGGGGGGGCGGTAGGGGGTTGGGGGCAGCGGCCTCCCAGCCTGGGCCTGGAGGGGGGGCTCAGGATGGGAGGCAGAATATGACTTAAAAGATTCAAGTCTGTATCACGTCTGATGAGAGCTGGAGAAGGTGGGCCCTCTCCTGTTGAGTATGGCATATATAGATTATAAAATGGGGTCGCCAGTAAAATTTAAATTTAAATTTAAATAAGTTTATTTGATAGGGACAGACACATACAAACTGAATAAAACAGCAGTCCCATGTTTGCATCATAGTGCAATAGCAACAGCTAATTCGCAGAACTTGTCCCTAGATGGGCTTTTAAAAAGTAACTCTAAAAATTGAAATGATAATCATTTAAAATAGCACAACATAATGTATACAAACAGCGATATGTAAAACATCAAAAATGGGTACAGCTCTGTTTTTGACATAACCAGAGTTTTGTTAGATTTTTGAATGTACTAAAACTGGTTACAGACTTTAAATGAACAGGAAGTGAGTTCCAAACTGCAGATCCTCTCACTTTGAGCAAAGGTGGTTCTTCGAAAGGGGACCTTACAGTTTCCATTTAAAGCCGCTCTGGTAGCTCTGCTACTGTCCTGCAGTCTCTGTATACAATCGCTTAATAGTGTTGGTGCAAGTCCATTTAAACACTTAAAAATCTATTTTAAAACATTATAATTTAGAAAATTTGTAAAATCCAAAATGCCAAATTTAGCCAAAATGTGATGGTGATGGAATCTAATTGACTTTTGATGTAAAACCTTTGTCGAGAAAAGTCGAGCTCAGCCCACTTCCCCATGCTGGAGATTTTAGTTTAATAATAACAATAAATAAAGTTANCCCATTGATCTGAATATTTAAGGACTGTAATGATGTTTTCTTAATTGAAAAACAAATACACTTTGTTTTCGTTGTATTGAGAGTTAAGCAAGAATCCTTTAGCCATGTTGATAATCTCTGCAGACTAGATTATATAGTAGGCTGTCCCAGTCATTGTTGACTCATGGTTGCTAAATATTGCCGATATTGTCTCCAAGTGTATTCTGGGTAAAACACATCACCAGCCAGATTAGAGTATTTTTAAGACAAGTATGAGTGGCTTTTATTAGTACTTTTTAAAATTATGTTTTCATGACCTTTGTTATTTTGGGTATAAAGGGCCCAGGCATTAGCCCCGCCCCCTGGCATGACGCCGAATTGTTCCGCCACAGCCCAACACTCTATACACACATTATAATTACAGTATATAAATAATAAATTCTAGACTCAATTGTTTTGCTCTGGAGTGTCTAAAAGTAAGACCATTAAAAATAGTAAACAACTCATATGGCATTGGACAAATATGCATTAATGTAGAACCTCTGCAATAGACGGCCAAGTTACATCAGCATGCTGAAGGGCAGTCAAACATTTGTGCTAGATAAAGAATCCCTTGAAGCTGTAAATCCACCTGTATGCTGTTTGTCTTCCACCAGTGAGCTCCCACACTTTGTGTGACAGTAGCCAAATAAAGAAGTGTTGTCAAACACTGTTTGCTAGATACACAGCAGGACTGTTTTTAGTGCAGGAGTTATTCACAATGAGGCTGTCCAAGGTTAACTAGTACTTAAGAATTGTTTAATTTTACTAGTGGCTTTATTTAACTTTAAATATAAATATTGTTAGAGCCTCAGAAATCACTTTGCCAGGCCGTCAATATCATAGTTAATGTCTCTCTGGAGGTTAATTGGTCTCCAATTCTCCCTAGGTGTGTGTGTGTGTGTGTGTGTGTGTGTGTGTGTGTGTGTGTGTGTGAATGTTTGTCCTGTTTTGCCCTGTGATGGACTGGTGACCTGTGCAGGATAACCTCTTACCCGTTGACAGCTGGAGATAGGCACCAGCACCCCTCACAACCCCAATGGTATAAGGGTGAATGATGATGGATAGATTTTATTTATTTGTTTGTTTAATTATTATCACCATTGAGATTAAGAATCACTTTTTCAAAGGGGGGCTGACAGAGATCTGACAGAAGCAAGACTGCCATGCACTTGTGCCACCAGGCCCTCTGAGCCCCACCAGCAGGCAATATGGGTGAAGTTGTTTTGTCCATGACAGACGTGACAAAGGCGGGTAGAGCGGGGGTCGAATCTGCCAATTGGGTGGCAAACTGCTATCTGATGTATCACAGAACTTCATTATTAAGGGCTAAAGAGAATTTTAAGATCTAGATGGGATCTAACGGGCCATTGAACAGAAGCTAAAACAGGAGAAATATGATCTCTCTTTCTAATTTTCACTAGAACTGATTTTGGACTTGTTGATTGTACAGAATCACAGTTTTACAGCCTTAAAGTTACAATGCCATTGGCTAGCTTTTCAGCTTCCCTCCTGATCTGGATAATCCTAGAAACCTACTTAATATTGGGATGACATATCCTGATCAAAAATAACACCAAGGTTCTTTATTACAAAATATTGTGGTAAACTGTGTCAGAAGCAGCACTGAGATCTATTATCTAATGCCACATGCAATTAAGAAGTAACACTGAATAAGAACATTAAATTGAGAAAAACTGGGGAGTTTTCTGCCTCTGCTTGTGTTTGTCTGAGATCTTGAGGAAATTAAATGCATAACAGATTCTTTAAAAGATATTGCATGATTGTCTGATATAGGTTTATAATAATTACATTTTTCTCTCAAAGGCAAAGTACTCATTTAGAATAAATTCAAAGATTATTAAAAAAAATGTCAGACAGAAAATGGTTAGGAGGAAATATTGGTGTTACGGAGTGAAAGCTTCTTCAATCAAGACGGAAGCTCGGATGTCTTTTACTGAACATTTCTGTTTAGTTTTTATTGAGGAGAAAACGGACACTGATAAAGACAACAGCTGTTATTACCTAGCAACCAAAATCAACAGAAGGCAAGACAGTGACAGAAGACAGAACCAGACTTCCTCTATCCAAATAAATCGTGCCTCACACTTAAATATGTTTCACTTCATTATGTACAATCATGTTAAATTCAATTAATAATAATCATCATGTAAATTATACTTAACAAATAAGTGTAAAGAAGTCACAACAACTGGTTTAACAAACAGAAGTGGTTTTAGAGCAATTTTGGATTAGAAAAGCTAAAGGTTAGAAGCACAAAAGACCTGTAACTTTTAATTGGCTTGGAAATAATCAATAAATCTGACTGAAACATGGGTGTTACTCCTCTTTGCTACCCTGCATTTGGAGGAATGTGAAAATTTGAATAATTAAATGAACTTAACTCATTTATACCAACATAATCCTAGTGCTGTAGTTTGGTTTCTAAGACAAAATATGACAAGTTAAGTTATTAACTAACAGTATTTCAAGACTTTGTTAGCAAATTATATGTTCAATAAACTTAGCTGAATTGTTTTATTTTATTTTCAGATTTTAATCACTTTGACTGTGTGAAACTACAACTTTGCTACCGGGTCGCCGTCCTGGGCTGTCAGTGTTTTACAAGACTAAGAAATTGGCAGAATTCTAGAAAGAAAAGAGAACAGCAGCTGAACCGCTGTGTGCCTTTAACTTTTTCTAATGAATAAAACATCCTCCCCTCCTCTGTCTGTGTGTCACACACTGAAATGAGTGCAATACATAATAAACAAAGAGTATAATTCAGAGCGTCTGTTTGTTGAGTACGATAATGTGCCTCATGCTGGTGCTTGCTGTCACTCAGGTCAGAGCTTTGCAGAATGCCAACATTAGCAGCTGGTCATCCAAAATCTGAACCAAACAGATCCCTCTGCAGTGTAGCTGCTGAAAAGCTTTTTGGCAAATATAATATATCCTTTAGCAAAACACAGTTCTCGTTTGATAGTTTACAGCAAATGAAAACCTGGGGATATGTTTTAGATATTTGAGCAAAGATCACTAGAGTCCCCTGCCCCTTTTATCCTTGATGCCCCAAGGGCCTTTTATTTATTTATTTTGTGTGTGTGTGTGTGTGTGTGTGTGTGTGTGTGTGTGTGTGTGTGTGTGTGTGTGTGTGTGTGT
>NW_006800534.1:230302-241201 GCF_000485575.1 Poecilia formosa
ATTTGCTCTGCAAAGATGTCAACAAAGCTTGAAATTATTTTTTTTTTATTCTGGAGAGCCCAACAGCATTTTACATATCTTATTTTCTTCCGGAAGAGATACAAAATTTGGGATGTTAATTCGAACAAAATTTCTAATTTGCAGATATCTAAAAAAATCTGCATCCGGAAGAGAGAAACAGCTCTTCAGCATTGCAAATTAAGCAAACTTTTTGTTAATATACAAATTTTTCAGCGTAATTAGGCCTTTTAGTCTCCACTTTTTAAATGATGTATCCGATAGCGATGGGGGAAAAGCATGGTTACGGTAAATTGGGGCATGAACTGAGGTCTCTGGTAGGTTACAGTATACCTTAATTTGTTTCCATATTTTCAAACAATTTAAAACAATCAAATTATTTATTCCACTATTTGTTGGAGATATTGGTGCTGAGAAAAGAAGTGCCGAAAGAGAACTGTTTATAACACTAGTTCTTTCAATAGCCACCCAAGGGGGAGAGTTTGCAGGAAGTTCTTGACCATCACCTTCCTGCCAGAATACCAGGGCCCTTGCATTCGCTGCCCAATAATAGTGCTGGAAGCAGGGTAGTCCTAACCCCCCCATCTCTCTTGGTTTATGTAAATGAGTTTTTGATATTCTATGAGCTTTAAAGCCCCAGACAAAAGGCAAAATTATTGAGTCCAATGATTTAAAAAAGGCCGTTAAAAAAATAGGCAGACCCTGGAAAAGATATAAAAATTTAGGCAAGGACACCATCTTAATAGCATTAATGCGGCCCATCACTGAGAGTGGGAGTGTTCTCCATTTATCAATATCTTTCCTAAGATTATCCACTTTTTCTAAAAAGTTCAATTTGAAAATTTGTTTGGGGTCTTTAGGCAGAATAACTCCAAAATATTTCAGTTTGTCAGTTATCTTAAATAAAAGGTTATCTAAGAATTCAGAAGCAAGTCTTGAACCTAATGACATAAATTCACTCTTCTGCCAGTTAATAGTATAACCTGAAATCTCGCCAAATGACTGAATAAGGTCTAGGAGAATTGGCACTGACTTCTCAGGCTGTGATACAAAAACAACATCATCAGCATATAATGAAATGTGATGGTCAATGTTTCCCAATTGAATTGGTTTGATTAGGGAGTGTTTTCTAATACTAATGGCAAGGGGTTCCATAGCAACCACAAAAAGCAGAGGACTAAGGGGACAACCCTGACGGGTTCCCCGATGCAGGAGAAAGGGCTCTGACTTGTCCTGGTTTGTGAGGACAGAGGCAGAAGGTTGAGCAAACATTGTTTTAATCCACGACACAAATTTACTACCAAACCCAAATTCCTCAAGTACAGTCAAAATGTAAGGCCACTCCAGTTGGTCAAATGCCTTTTCAGCATCCAGGCAAAGAACAGCTCCCTTAAACTTACTGTCAAATTTATGATGCATAATGTTCATTAACCGTCTGATATTTAAAAATGAAAACCTTTTAGGGATAAAGCCTGTTTGGTCCGGATGAACAACAGAAGAGATATGTTTATTTAGCCTATTTGCCAGTACTTTAGCGAATATTTTAATGTCAGAATTCAATAATGAAATAGGACGATATGATGAGAACTCTGTCTCCTCCCTGCCTTCTTTATGTAGTAATGTGATATTAGCTTCATACATAGTGGGGGGAAATTTTCCTGAGTCAAGACGTGAACGAACATCCTCTGGAGGAGAGGAGCAATCTTCTGGGCATATCTTTTATAGAGCTCAGTTCCGAAACCATCTGGTCCTGGGGCTTTAGCACTGGGAAATGATTTGATTACATCAACAATCTCTTCCACAGTGATGTCTGCGNTGACCCTGGACTGTGTAAACGACTGGCCTCTGGTTTGTGGATTTTGTCCCTGTCATCTAGTTCCTCCTTGAGTCCCCGCGGCCCCCCTCTGCCCTTTCACCCTACCCTCTCCAAGCTGGCTTCCCGACCCCTCTGGTCCTCCACCTCCTCACTCACCAGTGTGACCACTCCCCTGTGGAACCCCCTCTTTTTCCCTTTATTTAGTAAATAAACCTTTTGATCTGATCTCTGGTCTTGGCTGCGTTTTGGGTTCTGGCTGATTTTCGCATACACGTTACAAATTGTGAAACAAATTGAACTCCATAGCAGAGGTCTCATTTTCTCTGAATTTAATATTGTTATGTTGTGCTATGGACTGAAAAACATATTGGTTTAAACACAAGGGTAAATAATTTGTAGTGTGGTTTATTATAGTATTATGATCATAATTCATTATGTTTTGCTTTTTCAGTTCAAAGATCGTAAAGAAAGATGTCAGAAACAAAAAAGAAGCAGCCAAAGGTAGTGGATTGTTGACCAACTGGGTCAGAACGAGTACCGCAGGTAAGAACATATAGTGAACAATATATTTAATGTTACAAGTCAGCTGTTAAGTTTTTATTATGTTAAGATGTAATAAATCTAGTTGTATATCTCACAATTTGTAATTTATCATTGTTTAGTAAACTCTGAAAGATGTGTGACTTCGTCAATAATCTGTCCTAAAATGAGAAAGAGGAACTTTATACCTTTTGGGGAATAACATTTGCTTTGCATTGCCCCCACATGATGACAATGGTAGAGTATGATCCGATTAAATATTATATTCTTTATTAATATGGGTTGTTGTTCTGTTTTTGCACAGCGTTTGAAGATTTTGTTCAATGTGCATCTTTTTAACTTTGAGCCCTTGCCTCTCCAAAGGTCTCTGTATGGCCCTGTTTATTTGTTAAGTTTAACTTAAAATAGCAGGACATTGTGAAATATTAAACTGTACTATTTCTGTGTAAAATCTACTGTAATTTGTTACCTAAACATCTTCAGGAAATGTTTTATGAAAGGGAGCCTGGGTACAACTTAAGGGGAACACTGAATTTCAAAATATGCAACATTCGAACAACTATGACAAGATTTTGTATCACTGTAAACGGCGTAAAACAATGGAAAGAACTGAATATGAAACTAAATCATTGTCCAAGCATCAAGTAGTTTAAAAATAAATACAAAGCTATGTTACTCACATTGTACAGGGAAAAAGGGAATTAACACAAATATGAATTTTCCCCCCTTCCTTTCTTCTTGTGAGGATTTGAGTTTCTGTGTGTTTATTTTGTTTTCTGTGTCAGTCGAGTCTCTATTTTGTCCTGTCTACCCCTTGATTGATCCCAGCTGTGCCTTGTTCCCCTGATTACCCCCTGTGTATTTAATCCCACCTGTGTCTCTTGTTTGTTGTTGGGTACTTGTAAATATATATGCCACTATATGCCATTGTCTTTAGCTGAATTGCCAGTTGCTACCAGTTCTGAGCTCCTACCCTTCTGCCCACCTGTGCTGCCTGGATTTTGTGCTTTATTCTTCATTAAATCATCATCTCATTCTACAAACCTGGGTGCACTGCGTCTGCCTCACCACTTCATCACCACAAATCATAACATTTCTGTGTTACTATAACCACTGTTGGTAACTTATTGTTTTCTCAGTATCATTATCTCTCTCTTTTTTTTAACATTTTGTTAAAAAAAAAAAAACACATATTAAGAAGAATTTATAGGTGAACACCAGAAAGGAGCTAATTATTCTGATGATGTATTTCCGGTTGTTATTTACAGTTGTCATTATTGCTATTATTATTATCCATAGTTTTCTTGTCTTATGAGTTAGTTGTAACCATTTTCTCTATTTATTTGTTGGCTCCTTAGTCCAGTATACTAAATAGGCACATCAACATTATAACATGGTTTTATTTACATATTTCTGAAAATTATTAAGTCAGCAAGTAATATATTTCAATTAACTGAAAAGCAGTAAAATTAATTTGTTCTTGGTTACGTTTTCTCTGTCCTACTGATTTCTTTTTTTTTCTTGTTAAAAATCTTTTTGAAATAAATCAAATCCAAAAAGTGAGTGTTTATAGCAATTTGATGAAAATGGATTATGGTCATCTTACTTTTTTCAATTAAAGACAATTTTGAATTTACAGTGCATGCATCGTTTTATCTTAACCTAGGCTGTTAGCACTATGCTAACTTTGGTTACCAACAATAACAGTCAGTGCTCGTCAAAGACAGGACTACCTATGTGTGTTGACCTATGGTTAGGGATGTCACCACAGTCGACATCTTAATGTTTTGGGTTTTTTTTTTTGGGCAAGTCAACACAATTAATTGCTTATTTTTTCACATACATAAGTCCCAAGCTGGAACCTTTGTACTGTGTTTGAAGATCTCCTGCAAATGTAACGCACAAGCAACACCTGCAAACAACAGTGATGGTCAAGAGTGAGTGATTTCATCTACATTGTGTTATGTAGACAGAATATTTTTTGTATATATTATATATTTCAAATATTTGGTGTAATTAGTAATTCTGTTAAGTGAGGTAGAGGGGTAAAGTGTATGGAGGCCTTAGTCCTCAACATGGCTGTCACAGGTCCCCCATTTCCTCCCCCCCCCCATTACACACTTCCTGTATACTCTCAAATAAATTCCACTAGAGCCGATAAAACCTCATAAAAAAAGAAGTGAAAGAGAGAGGAAGAACAGGGACTCATTCAAGAAAATTGGTTTTCTTAATTTATATGACCTTGAAAAATGATTAGTAGTAAGTTGTAGCTATTTAGTAATTCAAAGTAAAATTTGTATAAAGCTATTCACACAAATTAATAATTTAAGTTAACATGATGCATGACAAATAAATTACATGAACTTATTTTTTTTCATTAGGTGTATTACTTGGTTTTAAAGATTTTATATACTTGTATATATTTTTCACAAGTGAAAATGATTGGATGATTCCATTTTTGGATTTAGAACAGGAATTAATTCTGGCTGTAGCGCATTTGTTGATAATATGAATGTTATTGTTGATACAAAAGTAGCTTCCGAAATAATTACTTATTTATCTTCATCCATCCATCCATCCATTTTCTAACTCCCTTGTCCCTTAATGGGGTCAGGAGGTGCTGGTGCCTCTCCAGCTAACGTTCCGGGCGAGAGGCGGGGTCACCCTGGACAGGTCACCAGTCTTTCACAGTATTTATCTTCATGACACAAAATTAAAAAACAAAATTTAATGTACAGTAGGTGACTGTTGTTTGCAATCTTGAAGTTGGTAGTATCTGTCACTACAGAAAAGAAGAAAAAGAATGTATCTACCACTATCTAAGGATATTTTGAGTCGGGACATAATACAAAGCCCAACTTCCTTCTTTTTCTCAGTTTGGGCAAAACATAGCACTGTGATTGCCTGACTACCTATCTAAACAAAGAGAAAAGAATGCCAGAAAAATGCAAAATATAACACACTACATGTTTTTTCCTACCAGTTTAAATCAGTGTTCCTGTCATGTGGCCTACATTGAATTCTTGAATACTGACAAAAGTGGAAACTTAGTTTATGGTTATAATACAAATCTTAGTCTTTTAGATTGAGCTCCACAGAACTTTCTTAGCTCTCTGTGTAAAAGAATGGAGACCACAGTGCAGAGGGAACCACTAGCCTGCCAATCAATTTGTTTAACTCCATGGGCAAGTGAATGATTGGTGAACTCTGCACACACACTCTTTTCTTTCCAACAAAACATCCCATATGCCCTCCCAGCAGGGGCTAGCCCAGATATGGGGCCCATGTATTTAGAGATCCAGTAAAAGGAATTCAGAGCTAATAGAATGAAAGGCCTAACGTCAGTGAACTGGATCTTAGTGTAATTCTTATTCATTGTGAAATTCTTATACTCCAAAGATGCCTACAGTCACAGTACTCGGCTAACTGGGACGAAGTTATAACTCAACAGCAAAATGTTTGTTTTATTATAGAAACTCCATCAAAAGGTCAAATAATAAACATCTTCAATAATAATAATAATAATAAGAAAAATAATTTATAATAATTTTTGACCTCAGTCAGCTTTACAGCAATCCCCAATTCTGAGCAAGCAAGTGTAAAAGAACAATCTTTTCCCAAGAAAAAAACGCCACCAGAACATGGGTCAGAATGGGATGTCAGCTGCTTTGACCATTATGGATTGAGAGAACAGGAAGCAAAAATGGAAAATAACACAGAAGCTCTGGTTCATGATTATTCTTCATGTGAAAGAAAAACTGAGTATGTAAAAGTTCCTACCATAACTCTATTAGGGACTTTGTCAAGAGAAGAAGTGCCAAGACTGAGAAGGGAGGAGGTACAATATGCCTGTTTATCTTTAAAAGATTTATTCAAGACAGACACAAGGTTAACACAGAATGACAGTGGTAAATATAGGATCATCTNTCTGAGAGGCGTTTCCGTCTTTTGTTTTTCAGGAACTTTTCAAAAGAGATAATATGACCCCTGATCACAACTTTAAAAGTTTCCCATAAAGTAGAATCTGTAACATCTTTTGTATCATTAGTGTCTAGAAATTCAGAAATGTTATCATCTAGGAATTTACAGAATGTCTCCTCTGATAGAAGGGATTGGTGAAAATGCCAGAAATATTGTTGTTTCTTATGGTTAAGATCGAGAGTCAGTGAAACTGGAGAGTGGTCAGAGATTAAAGGCGTATGATATTTGGAGGATATCACATTAGGTATTAATTTAGAATCCAATAGAAAATAATCTATTCTTGAATAGGACTTATGCACATTTGAAAAAAAGGAATAGTCTCTCTCCACCGGATGCTGCAGGCTCCAAACATCAACCAGATTTGTTGTGGTCATGAGGGTGTTCAAAACCACAGAGGAGGGTGGCTGTCTCGTTCGAGCTGATCTATCCAGGTGGGTGTCAAGCACGCAGTTAAAATCCCCTCCCAAAACTAGATGTGTATCAACCAGGTCTGGAACCAAATTAAATATTTTTCTGAAGAAGCCTGGGTCATCAAAATTAGGACCATATAATTAAGAAGCGTGACATGAAAGGAATATAAATAGCCGTTACCAATATAAATCTGCCATTTGGGTCAGTCACAGTAGAAATGTGTCTAAATGGAACTGTTCTACGAATCAGAATTGCCACCCCACGAGCTTTACCTGAAAAGGTGGACTGAAAAACTTGGTTGGTCCAGCTGCATCTCAGTAACCCCTCCCTGCCTGGTCTAATGTGTGTTTCTTGAAGGTATATAATGTCCGCTGATAAGCTCTTTAAATGAGAAAATACTTTAGCCCTTTTTAAGACATGCCCCAAACCCTTAACATTCCAGCTGGTAAAAGTTATGCCACCACCTTGCAATGATGTGTTATGATACACAGAGACTTTTTAACAGAATGGCTTCAGTGCACTCATGTGTTAGCCTGACCGAGTATTGAAACACATAAAATATTTTTTTAAACAAAAGAGACCAACAAAAAATTACCCCCCACCCCCCTCCCCACTTTCCCAAACAAAGCGAGAGTAAAAGCCCCACATAACCAGATAGAGGAAGCCGGGCCGCATGGGCCATACAAATACAGAACCAACTCCACAAAAAGGCTCCCTCATCCACTCAAACTTTACAAACTTAGATTATGGTACAAACATCAAGCTGTTATAAAAGTAATTCCGGTCCCCAGTGACCCTAAGCAAGAAGCACATACCACAGTGTCTCTAACTTCCAGACGCTCAGTGACTCTGCAAAGTTTCTGCAAAGACCTCTGCATCCCGCGGAGAGGAGAACGTCTTATCCGAAGAGCCGATGGTGAACACCGCACCGCTCCAGCATCCTGCAGCCACTTCTTTACACCGTCGAAAGCCTGCCGCTGCCTCATCACCTCCGCCGGGTAGTCAGGGAAGATGTAGATCGGCTTATCCTTGTGACGNAACACAGAATGACAGTGGTAAATATAGGATCATCTGCAGAGGAAAGACGTAAAGCTTTCTGCAACATTTGATAGCAGTGTTCTTGTAGGATTCATTATAGGAATAACTTCTGGTAAAATGTTGAAAGTTACATGTTGAAAGTTTCAGTAAATTACAGAGGCACCACTCTCAGTGGTGACGGAAAGCTTCAGCTGACGCAAGTGAAGGAAGGATGTTTTAATTTTATTGGCAGTATCCAAAGAGACAGAAAAGTTTAAATTAGTAAGGAATCACATCAGTGTGGCACCAGGACAACGGATTACAGGGCCTGAGTGGAAACATGGAATATGACCATGACACAGCAAAGGCAGGACTAATGTATGTTTTTAGCTTCGTGAAATTAGCTATGTTTTTTTGTCTCCTTTGGCTGCTGGTTCAGTGAGTTTTACACATAACATTGCAATTCTGATATTGTTGGAAAGAGCAGAGCTTGGGTTTTAATCTGATTGGTAATTTGTGTGAGTAGGACCATGTTGCTCTGCCATTGCTGCGTGATTACCAGCAATGGTGATCACGCTAACCCTAACCCACGCTAATTAGATGCTCATTAGCATCTAATTATGTTTATTTTCATAAACCTGACTCGTGTTGGAGCCGGGCATTGTTGAGGTAGAAAATATTATCATTTAGATGAGCTTTTGCCCATTACATAGATATGGAATATGCCTATATTGGTTATTGTATGGCATGTGTTTAGATTGATCTTGTTAGCAGAAGTGCTGCTGGACCCAAATTTGGGGCTTCTAGGGCCCAAGAGTAATACATCAAATTAGTTGTTTCAAAATAACATGCTTCAAGTTAAATAATACTTAAACTTGAAGTATACTGACGATTAGTCTGGCTTCAAGCAAGATTATACTTAGCATATTTAGTTTTCACAAGGGCATTCTTTAGTGTTAGATTTATTTTCTAGTTCCTTGTGTAATCTCCCTTGCCCCCTGTGCCACTCTGTGTCTCTCTGGTCTGCCTTCTGCTCTCTTCCCACACACCTGCAACCTGTTAGCTCATCAACCCAGAGGCCTCGTGTATAAAGCGTGCGTACGCACAAGAAATGTGCGGGGCCATATTTTACACACAAGCTGGCATGCATAAAAATGAATGTGGCTTGAAAGTTTGTGTAAATACACAAACTTTTTACCTGCCATGACAATGTGTTGACATTTAAAAATGACTAAACATGTTAACATAAGTACTGATAAGTTACAATTACTGCTGAAAACAAACACCTGGTCACATATCTCCATCCTTAAGAAACTTACAGTTACAATATTAGTTCAAAACATGGCTTTGCACAAGCATATTTGAAGAGGAGGACTATTAACATAATTTTCTTGACATTTCTGTCTTTCCTTTGGTCTATGCCTTTGACAGCCTACACTTTAAGTGTTAGGTGATATTAATTTACAACTGATTGATGGTTTCTCATCCTATGTTTCAACACAATAACTATAAAAATATCTGCTAACAAAATTAGACCCATTAGAATAAAATATATTCTTTGAGTAAAGTATTAAATTGTCTTCCAGTGTTGGGTCAGTGGTTAGGATACTCGTAAAATTGTTTTCCATGTTGGGCATTATGTTTAATTCTTCTGATTATTCAATGAAATCCTTTCTTAATAACTAAAAGTTAAGCCAATTAAAGCAGGACTTCTCACGACTATCAATTTAAACTAATTTTATTTGAGGGGATTTGAAGAAAAGACTTATCTGTTGGTCCCATTGCTTTTACATCTGTGGGTCTTTTAATGCCCAGCCCTTAATCACAAAGCTGATTGTTTTCACCCAGCAAAAGTGTTTGAAAATAGTTGTTAATCTGCTTCTCCAGTGGAGTCTGTTGTGGTCAGACATAATCTTCCATAGTCTGACTGAGCTGCATAATCCCAGCCCCTCCACCTTTATTGGATCTCTGTTGGCGGCTGGATGTGTGACCCCCTCCCTCTTCTGGCGTAGCTTCTCTACTGTATGAGTCTGCCCCGGGGCTAAGCAATATGTCTGTATTTTTAGTTATTCTAAACATAAATATGTCAGTGACAGCAGAGCTGCATTGTCTGTCTGAAAGGAGAAATTACAACATTGCTTCATTTTCTCTTTATATTTTTTCTGATATATTCTTTCATATATTAACTGCTGTTTTATTGTTGCTTCCATCAGTTATTTCATAGCCCAGCTTGAAAATATACTCTACTTATTCACTTTTTCCTCCATCTTCAAGCAAAGGAACCAACCATCATGAACTGACAAGAACTCAGGGTTTTTATCCTTAGTCTTGTAGTGGTGATCAACTGAATTGCAGTAGTGAGCTCAGACAGAGTGGAAGTTGGCTCTGAAAATTCAGCCGTTAGAGATGCAGTGACATGGAAGTGACTGACAGCTGGGCTGGTTGAGTATGAATGGAGGATCAATGGCAAGTAAACAGACCGTCCTGATATGTGGGGGAGAGGGGATGGGTTGTAACAGATTTAAAAGGAAAAAAAAAAAAACATTTAGAATTTTCTTCTTGAAATTAACCAACATTTAGCCTTTAAGTAAAATATCAGGTTGATGGACGATGAGGTTTTCCTATCACCACCTGTTGCTTGTTGAAAGAGCTGAAAACTTGTCTCTAGTCAAGAGAGAAAATTGAGAGACTTTGAAATTCTCTTCACACCAACTCTTTAAAGCAGGGGAGCTCAAGTCCAATGCTCAAGAGCTACTGCCCAGCAAATTTCAGACTCTTCCATGCTCCAACATACCTGAATCAAACGAATGGCTCGTTAGCAGGTCTGTTCAGAGCTGATCCTGGTCTGTTGGAGTGAGGATGCATTTAAAAGTTGCAGGACGGTAGCTCTGGAGGACGGGACTTGAGCACCCTTGCTTTAAAGTCTCTTGAATTACTGCTGCACTGGTTAATGTCTTGATCATTCTTGACACACTCGGTATCTGAACGCCCTCTGCTGGCATGTTTGAGGAACATCCCCTTTCAAGCAGACTGTGCTCATGAGCAAACTGGAGACAAACACATTAAATGTCTTTATGTATGCTATGCATTTGTGTGTGTGTATGTATATATATATA
>NW_006800534.1:241211-245778 GCF_000485575.1 Poecilia formosa
TAACACAGAGTGAACTGTGCACCGGAAGCAGGCTATGTGGAAAAAAATGTGGAAGTGCTAAAACGGAAGTCCGTGGCATATACCCCATTTTAGAACTTTAAACAGAAGCTGACAGAGGGTCTGCTTGTCAGGAAAGACGAGTCTTTACTGTCCTCTGCTGGTAATTCTCAGTACAACAGGAGAAGGTTTTGATTACCACGTAAGAAATCATTTAATAGTTGCAAGAGACAGACTCAGTGTAAGGTTATGGCTTAAAAAACAGCTAAATCAGGAGATTTTTTATATGACCAATACACACAAATAAATACAGCAAATTCAAGCATTTCTGCTCAATGTGTTCTTCAAATGCTTACATTTTATTTAAGAAACAGAACAGAGGAAGAGTTGACATTGCTCTTTTACAAAATAAAGACAGACTGACTTCAAATCAGATCTAATAAGATGACGTACAAGTTCTCCATGCAAAAACATGCCTTTAGTTGACATTTTAGATTCTTATTTAGAGTATTTCCATATTCTTTGTCCTTGTACCTGCTATGAATTTCATAGCTCAATTGAAATATTAAGTTTGTGACTTAATATTACACATAAAAAATATTTCAGTATGCCAAAAGTAGAGAAAATAGTTTTTAGAGTCAGCCTAAGCCAACAGATATTGCTCATGTTATCCTGAATCTGAACATCTGGCAGTTCACAGCTTAAACTGAATTATATTTCTGTTTTTAAAAATGTATAAATAATCTGCAGCTTAGTGAGATACTGTGTATAAATATATGTGATACTAATATTGTATTCGTATCTCATATGTGTTTGTTTGGGTGTTCCAGAGGAATAAAAAAGGAAAATAAATTTAAGTTCCAGGGTGAAATGAATAATGAATGATGAATTCTGGCAGTAGACTGTGGATTGTTATACAGTAAAGAAAATTGCATCCCATATTTTGGAATGCAAAATTACAAAATTTGGAGTTAGATCAAGGGTGAGCAACTTTGGGGCATACAAGGGTCTCTTTGGACTTGACAAAATGATGATGATGATGATGATGATGATGACGATGATGCAAAGGATTCTTCATCAAATGAAAACATTATACACAGCTCTAAGTATCCAACAGCATCTTCAGCCAGAAGCTTCTTCACAGCCACTGTAATACTGACCACAACAGGAGATGCTTCCTGCCCACAGCATCACCATCCTCCATGACTCTGAAGACTTACTAGATCAATATTTATGTCAAAAACATCCAGCTGTCTCTCTGCTGCAGCTGCATGATCTGTTCATCTCATGTCCTCAACATTTCAGCCGTCTGTCTGCACATGGAGCCTCTGAGTCACTTTCTACTGAGCCAAACAGCTAAAACTTCAAACTGCTCTAAACCTCAATAGAGACAGAAAACTATGTAAGCAAGAACTCTACATTGATTCTGTTTTTTTCACATATGACCTGCAAATTATTCAATTTTACATAATCAACAGTATCTATTAATAAATACTATCTTACAACCGTTTATAATTACTTTGCTAAAATAAATTTGATAATAAGTATAGCTTACACAGGTAAGACAGGATCCGAACATTAACATTTATTTTTAAGATATACGTGCATATATATTTTTGGCTTGGAGTGGTGAGGTGTAGCCCAGTCACACACACACACATGCACACACACAATATTCTTGTTTTATTCTTGGAGTCCAGATGGTTGAACTGTACTCCCACTTTCAGATGTGTCTGTCAGTTCAGGAGTCCATTAACAACATCCTCATCATGTGATGGAGAAGAAGAAGGTGGGTGGGGAGGGAGGAGCTGATGAGTAGAATACAGTGGTAGCTGTAGAGATGGCAGTGATAGCTCTTGCTGCTTAGAGGCCTCTTCTAGTGTTAGCATGAGGATGAGACAGCATGTTGCTAGAAGGACATGTTGCAGAGTCAGACAGCTTATAATTACACTGTGGATACAAAGCACTAAGGAAGCAAGGTGGGAAGTTTGCTGGAGAAACTGATGAGGAAGATGATGAGGAAAAGCTCAAACTGAAGGGAGGGATTCCCATTTCAACCTTAACCCATTACAAAAAGTGGAAAAAACAAATGTGAAGAAGCACCAGAGAAGGAGGTATTGTCTGAGCGGTGAGGATGTGAAAGTTAAACAGGTGTTTCCCAGAACTTTGCATACAGCAACAGCACAATGTTTACAAATTCACCATGGCCCAGTGCAGCACACACAGCAGCTCCAGCCAGGGGCGCCGCCAGGAATCTTGGGCCCCCCGAACAAAAAATTTGTTTGCCCCTCCTCCCCCCATCCCCCATGCAGCTGCTGTTACAATTTTTTGAGTCTATTTGACCCATAAAAAGCATCACAATTTTAAAGGCTTGCATCTGCCTTGCTTTCTTTGGTTCAATTCTGATAATTAGCACAATATTTACTGCTCATGAATTTAACATCCAACAGTCCACATCCAATATGCTTAAATTTTTTCTATTAGTTTTAGATACTGAAATGTCTCTCCCCATGAGCAACAGTCAAAAGCAACGTGCAACGACACATGAAGCAATCCAGACTTCTCAAAAAAGCTATGCAGTTGCATTTTATTCAAGCTGCAGTATAACTTTAATAAAAAATATGTTTTCTCCATATTTGTTAAAGCTGTCACCATGTTAGTTTGTTATGGGACAGACAATGTGTGAAAATAATCAATCTCCTCCATCTCCTTCCTGATCTATTGTTAGCTAAAGTAACGAACCGTTCTGACCAAAACAACCAATCAGATGCTCTTAGCACTGTCAATTAGCCTCATTCACTCACTGCTAAATGTGCTAATGGTGGAGAAACAACTTATCATTACAAGAAACCATTTATCTGCCGTCATTGGTAGCTATGCTAACTAAACTGAGCATTCACAGTTTGAATCTGCACAGCTCTGTGCTATGCTAGCTGTAGCATAGCACAAATCGAGGGGGAGGAAGGATGAGCAGCACCACATGAGATTGTGATTGACAGCACTAAAACTCTCCTGCCACTGACTGGTTGTTTCTAGCACTGGGAGAAGGCAGAGGAAATAGTTTTTTCACAGATTACCTCTCATACCATAGTGTCACAACATAATGACAGTTTTAACAAATATGTGTGAAAAAAAAAAATTATATAAAAGTTACATACTGCAGCTATAATTTCACTTAGGAGAGGACGGGTCAGAAGGGACGTGGGTTAGAGCTGCTGACTAACTCATCTGTTGTTAAGTGGTAAAAGTCACAGGGAACAAGTTAAATATATGAATATGTTGGTAATTTTTTTCCTTAATTCATTAAATGCTAGTGAAATGGAGGTAATCAGTAGTCTGTAGCTAAGCTAATTATGCTAAATCGTTGATAATCTCACACAGTCTACTCACCTCTCTTGGAGAAAAAACTGGGTTATAAATTATCACTCTTGACTTTTTCTCTCCCTCTCTCTCTTTTTTTTGAAAACCTGATTTTATAACTTTTCTTAGCAGCATAGTAACTGCCACAATCATTCGTTTCCTACTGTCTGCAGCTGAACAGCGTCACTCTCAGGCGCTCTAAGCAGGAACGATTTATGTGTTCGCACCCACCTGAATAATATGTAGTTGCGACCCTGGTGGGAACATTAAAGTTTTACTGCTAAAAACAATCTTTGAAAATACAATATGATTAATTTTGTAATTGACAGGGCCACGATTCTTTTTTTTTTTTTTTTTTTAATTTCTATGAACAATAAATTTACACAAAAGTGAAATGTTCGTTTTTGTGGCGCATTTGTATCTTATTTTGAAGGGATATGTAATCGTTACCATAGCGACCAGAGTCTGAGCGTTTGGGCAGCGGTCGAGAGGAGATGAGTAGAGCTTGTGAGTCTTAAGTCTGGTTTAGACGGCAAGATTTAAGAATTGTCGGCCGATTCTCCAAACCTCTGTGACCACAGAGCTGATAAAAGTACAACAGGTTCGATCGGTTCGTGTTCAGCCACACGGCAGGAGCAACAAACCACACGAACCGATTCCAGTCACGAACATCCCGATTCCAGAGGATAATCCAGTAAAACCCCCAACATAGCGGGAATTTAGAATGACCAAACATGGATGACGATGTAGAAGCAATAGTGATAGTTTGTGGAGTCATTTTAAGAGATAAAAGACTAACAAAAAGAAAAGGCGGTGGATAAAAGATGACGGGAGCAGCCGCTCTATTTGCTGCACTATGATTTGGAGGTGAGTTATGATTTTTCATAGTTAACATTTTTAACTGAATAAACATATATAAAACGACCTTTACATATAATAATAAACATTTCCATCATCTCCGATATCCACCAGACTCTCAGTTACGTGACATTCAACAGGTTGTATTCTCGTTCCCAGTCAGGGAAGGGAAAACCCCACAGGCTGTGATAAAAGGGCCAAGACAACCAAACTGGGGAAATTCAGGATTTAGGGGGAACACCTAAATTCCCCTCCCACTTTTACTCTGCTGGCAAAGGGAGGACTGCTTACTAGGGGCCTTAAACCTGGCTTATTCTTCAGAAGTAATATTTGAATTATTCATTTCCCAAAG
>NW_006800534.1:245788-268429 GCF_000485575.1 Poecilia formosa
TGTTCTGTTTTTGCACAGCGTTTGAAGATTTTGTTCAATGTGCATCTTTTTAACTTTGAGCCCTTGCCTCTCCAAAGGTCTCTGTATGGCCCTGTTTATTTGTTAAGTTTAACTTAAAATAGCAGGACATTGTGAAATATTAAACTGTACTATTTCTGTGTAAAATCTACTGTAATTTGTTACCTAAACATCTTCAGGAAATGTTTTATGAAAGGGAGCCTGGGTACAACTTAAGGGGAACACTGAATTTCAAAATATGCAACATTCGAACAACTATGACAAGATTTTGTATCACTGTAAACGGCGTAAAACAATGGAAAGAACTGAATATGAAACTAAATCATTGTCCAAGCATCAAGTAGTTTAAAAATAAATACAAAGCTATGTTACTCACATTGTACAGGGAAAAAGGGAATTAACACAAATATGAATTTTCCCCCCTTCCTTTCTTCTTGTGAGGATTTGAGTTTCTGTGTGTTTATTTTGTTTTCTGTGTCAGTCGAGTCTCTATTTTGTCCTGTCTACCCCTTGATTGATCCCAGCTGTGCCTTGTTCCCCTGATTACCCCCTGTGTATTTAATCCCACCTGTGTCTCTTGTTTGTTGTTGGGTACTTGTAAATATATATGCCACTATATGCCATTGTCTTTAGCTGAATTGCCAGTTGCTACCAGTTCTGAGCTCCTACCCTTCTGCCCACCTGTGCTGCCTGGATTTTGTGCTTTATTCTTCATTAAATCATCATCTCATTCTACAAACCTGGGTGCACTGCGTCTGCCTCACCACTTCATCACCACAAATCATAACATTTCTGTGTTACTATAACCACTGTTGGTAACTTATTGTTTTCTCAGTATCATTATCTCTCTCTTTTTTTTAACATTTTGTTAAAAAAAAAAAAACACATATTAAGAAGAATTTATAGGTGAACACCAGAAAGGAGCTAATTATTCTGATGATGTATTTCCGGTTGTTATTTACAGTTGTCATTATTGCTATTATTATTATCCATAGTTTTCTTGTCTTATGAGTTAGTTGTAACCATTTTCTCTATTTATTTGTTGGCTCCTTAGTCCAGTATACTAAATAGGCACATCAACATTATAACATGGTTTTATTTACATATTTCTGAAAATTATTAAGTCAGCAAGTAATATATTTCAATTAACTGAAAAGCAGTAAAATTAATTTGTTCTTGGTTACGTTTTCTCTGTCCTACTGATTTCTTTTTTTTTCTTGTTAAAAATCTTTTTGAAATAAATCAAATCCAAAAAGTGAGTGTTTATAGCAATTTGATGAAAATGGATTATGGTCATCTTACTTTTTTCAATTAAAGACAATTTTGAATTTACAGTGCATGCATCGTTTTATCTTAACCTAGGCTGTTAGCACTATGCTAACTTTGGTTACCAACAATAACAGTCAGTGCTCGTCAAAGACAGGACTACCTATGTGTGTTGACCTATGGTTAGGGATGTCACCACAGTCGACATCTTAATGTTTTGGGTTTTTTTTTTTGGGCAAGTCAACACAATTAATTGCTTATTTTTTTCACATACAAAAGTCCCCAGCTGGAACCTTTGTACTGTGTTTGAAGATCTCCTGCAAATGTAACGCACAAGCAACACCTGCAAACAACAGTGATGGTCAAGAGTGAGAGTGATTTCATCTACATTGTGTTATGTAGACAGAATATTTTTTGTATATATTATATATTTCAAATATTTGGTGTAATTAGTAATTCTGTTAAGTGAGGTAGAGGGGTAAAGTGTATGGAGGCCTTAGTCCTCAACATGGCTGTCACAGGTCCCCCATTTCCTCCCCCCCCCCATTACACACTTCCTGTATACTCTCAAATAAATTCCACTAGAGCCGATAAAACCTCATAAAAAAAGAAGTGAAAGAGAGAGGAAGAACAGGGACTCATTCAAGAAAATTGGTTTTCTTAATTTATATGACCTTGAAAAATGATTAGTAGTAAGTTGTAGCTATTTAGTAATTCAAAGTAAAATTTGTATAAAGCTATTCACACAAATTAATAATTTAAGTTAACATGATGCATGACAAATAAATTACATGAACTTATTTTTTTTCATTAGGTGTATTACTTGGTTTTGAAGATTTTATATACTTATATCTATTTTTCACAAGGGAAAATGATTGGATGATTCCATTTTTGGATTTAGAACAGGAATTAATTCTGGCTGTAGCGCATTTGTTGATAATATGAATGTTATTGTTGATACAAAAGTAGCTTCCGAAATAATTACTTATTTATCTTCATCCATCCATCCATCCATTTTCTAACTCCCTTGTCCCTTAATGGGGTCAGGAGGTGCTGGTGCCTCTCCAGCTAACGTTCCGGGCGAGAGGCGGGGTCACCCTGGACAGGTCACCAGTCTTTCACAGTATTTATCTTCATGACACAAAATTAAAAAACAAAATTTAATGTACAGTAGGTGACTGTTGTTTGCAATCTTGAAGTTGGTAGTATCTGTCACTACAGAAAAGAAGAAAAAGAATGTATCTACCACTATCTAAGGATATTTTGAGTCGGGACATAATACAAAGCCCAACTTCCTTCTTTTTCTCAGTTTGGGCAAAACATAGCACTGTGATTGCCTGACTACCTATCTAAACAAAGAGAAAAGAATGCCAGAAAAATGCAAAATATAACACACTACATGTTTTTTCCTACCAGTTTAAATCAGTGTTCCTGTCATGTGGCCTACATTGAATTCTTGAATACTGACAAAAGTGGAAACTTAGTTTATGGTTATAATACAAATCTTAGTCTTTTAGATTGAGCTCCACAGAACTTTCTTAGCTCTCTGTGTAAAAGAATGGAGACCACAGTGCAGAGGGAACCACTAGCCTGCCAATCAATTTGTTTAACTCCATGGGCAAGTGAATGATTGGTGAACTCTGCACACACACTCTTTTCTTTCCAACAAAACATCCCATATGCCCTCCCAGCAGGGGCTAGCCCAGATATGGGGCCCATGTATTTAGAGATCCAGTAAAAGGAATTCAGAGCTAATAGAATGAAAGGCCTAACGTCAGTGAACTGGATCTTAGTGTAATTCTTATTCATTGTGAAATTCTTATACTCCAAAGATGCCTACAGTCACAGTACTCGGCTAACTGGGACGAAGTTATAACTCAACAGCAAAATGTTTGTTTTATTATAGAAACTCCATCNTATCCGATAGCGATGGGGGAAAAGCATGGTTACGGTAAATTGGGGCATGAACTGAGGTCTCTGGTAGGTTACAGTATACCTTAATTTGTTTCCATATTTTCAAACAATTTAAAACAATCAAATTATTTATTCCACTATTTGTTGGAGATATTGGTGCTGAGAAAAGAAGTGCCGAAAGAGAACTGTTTATAACACTAGTTCTTTCAATAGCCACCCAAGGGGGAGAGTTTGCAGGAAGTTCTTGACCATCACCTTCCTGCCAGAATACCAGGGCCCTTGCATTCGCTGCCCAATAATAGTGCTGGAAGCAGGGTAGTCCTAACCCCCCCATCTCTCTTGGTTTATGTAAATGAGTTTTTGATATTCTATGAGCTTTAAAGCCCCAGACAAAAGGCAAAATTATTGAGTCCAATGATTTAAAAAAGGCCGTTAAAAAAATAGGCAGACCCTGGAAAAGATATAAAAATTTAGGCAAGGACACCATCTTAATAGCATTAATGCGGCCCATCACTGAGAGTGGGAGTGTTCTCCATTTATCAATATCTTTCCTAAGATTATCCACTTTTTCTAAAAAGTTCAATTTGAAAATTTGTTTGGGGTCTTTAGGCAGAATAACTCCAAAATATTTCAGTTTGTCAGTTATCTTAAATAAAAGGTTATCTAAGAATTCAGAAGCAAGTCTTGAACCTAATGACATAAATTCACTCTTCTGCCAGTTAATAGTATAACCTGAAATCTCGCCAAATGACTGAATAAGGTCTAGGAGAATTGGCACTGACTTCTCAGGCTGTGATACAAAAACAACATCATCAGCATATAATGAAATGTGATGGTCAATGTTTCCCAATTGAATTGGTTTGATTAGGGAGTGTTTTCTAATACTAATGGCAAGGGGTTCCATAGCAACCACAAAAAGCAGAGGACTAAGGGGACAACCCTGACGGGTTCCCCGATGCAGGAGAAAGGGCTCTGACTTGTCCTGGTTTGTGAGGACAGAGGCAGAAGGTTGAGCAAACATTGTTTTAATCCACGACACAAATTTACTACCAAACCCAAATTCCTCAAGTACAGTCAAAATGTAAGGCCACTCCAGTTGGTCAAATGCCTTTTCAGCATCCAGGCAAAGAACAGCTCCCTTAAACTTACTGTCAAATTTATGATGCATAATGTTCATTAACCGTCTGATATTTAAAAATGAAAACCTTTTAGGGATAAAGCCTGTTTGGTCCGGATGAACAACAGAAGAGATATGTTTATTTAGCCTATTTGCCAGTACTTTAGCGAATATTTTAATGTCAGAATTCAATAATGAAATAGGACGATATGATGAGAACTCTGTCTCCTCCCTGCCTTCTTTATGTAGTAATGTGATATTAGCTTCATACATAGTGGGGGGAAATTTTCCTGAGTCAAGACGTGAACGAACATCCTCTGGAGGAGAGGAGCAATCTTCTGGGCATATCTTTTATAGAGCTCAGTTCCGAAACCATCTGGTCCTGGGGCTTTAGCACTGGGAAATGATTTGATTACATCAACAATCTCTTCCACAGTGATGTCTGCGTTGAGAGCCTCTCGCGCGGCTTCACTCATCTTTGGGAGATTTAGATCTTTAAGCCAGTTTGAGGTATTTCCTTTTGCTTTNATTAGGGACTTTGTCAAGAGAAGAAGTGCCAAGACTGAGAAGGGAGGAGGTACAATATGCCTGTTTATCTTTAAAAGATTTATTCAGGACAGACACAAGGTTAAACACAGAATGACAGTGGTAAATATAGGATCATCTGCAGAGGAAAGACGTAAAGCTTTCTGCAACATTTGATAGCAGTGTTCTTGTAGGATTCATGATAGGAATAACTTCTGGTAAAATGTTGAAAGTTACATGTTGAAAGTTTCAGTAAATTACAGAGGCACCACTCTCAGTGGTGACGGAAAGCTTCAGCTGACGCAAGTGAAGGAAGGATGTTTTAATTTTATTGGCAGTATCCAAAGAGACAGAAAAGTTTAAATTAGTAAGGAATCATATCAATGTGACACCAGGACAATGGATTACAGGACCTGAGTGGAAACATGGAATATGACCATGACACAGCAAAGGCAGGACTAATGTATGTTTTTAGCTTCGTGAAATTAGCTATGTTTTTTTGTCTCCTTTGGCTGCTGGTTCAGTGAGTTTTACACATAACATTGCAATTCTGATATTGTTGGAAAGAGCAGAGCTTGGGTTTTAATCTGATTGGTAATTTGTGTGAGTAGGACCATGTTGCTCTGCCATTGCTGCGTGATTACCAGCAATGGTGATCACGCTAACCCTAACCCACGCTAATTAGATGCTCATTAGCATCTAATTATGTTTATTTTCATAAACCTGACTCGTGTTGGAGCCGGGCATTGTTGAGGTAGAAAATATTATCATTTAGATGAGCTTTTGCCCATTACATAGATATGGAATATGCCTATATTGGTTATTGTATGGCATGTGTTTAGATTGATCTTGTTAGCAGAAGTGCTGCTGGACCCAAATTTGGGGCTTCTAGGGCCCAAGAGTAATACATCAAATTAGTTGTTCCAAAATAACATGCTTCAAGTTAAATAATACTTAAACTTGAAGTATACTGACGACTAGTCTGGCTTCAAGCAAGGTTATACTTAGCATATTTAGTTTTCACAAGGGCATTCTTTAGTGTTAGATTTATTTTCTAGTTCCTTGTGTAATCTCCCTTGCCCCCTGTGCCACTCTGTGTCTCTCTGGTCTGCCTTCTGCTCTCTTCCCACACACCTGCAACCTGTTAGCTCATCAACCCAGAGGCCTCGTGTATAAAGCGTGCGTACGCACAAGAAATGTGCGGGGCCATATTTTACACACAAGCTGGCATGCATAAAAATGAATGTGGCTTGAAAGTTTGTGTAAATACACAAACTTTTTACCTGCTATGACAATGTGTTGACATTTAAAAATGACTAAACATGTTAACATAAGTACTGATAAGTTACAATTACTGCTGAAAACAAACACCTGGTCACATATCTCCATCCTTAAGAAACTTACAGTTACAATATTAGTTCAAAACATGGCTTTGCACAAGCATATTTGAAGAGGAGGACTATTAACATAATTTTCTTGACATTTCTGTCTTTCCTTTGGTCTATGCCTTTGACAGCCTACACTTTAAGTGTTAGGTGATATTAATTTACAACTGATTGATGGTTTCTCATCCTATGTTTCAACACAATAACTATAAAAATATCTGCTAACAAAATTAGACCCATTAGAATAAAATATATTCTTTGAGTAAAGTATTAAATTGTCTTCCAGTGTTGGGTCAGTGGTTAGGATACTCGTAAAATTGTTTTCCATGTTGGGCATTATGTTTAATTCTTCTGATTATTCAATGAAATCCTTTCTTAATAACTAAAAGTTAAGCCAATTAAAGCAGGACTTCTCACGACTATCAATTTAAACTAATTTTATTTGAGGGGATTTGAAGAAAAGACTTATCTGTTGGTCCCATTGCTTTTACATCTGTGGGTCTTTTAATGCCCAGCCCTTAATCACAAAGCTGATTGTTTTCACCCAGCAAAAGTGTTTGAAAATAGTTGTTAATCTGCTTCTCCAGTGGAGTCTGTTGTGGTCAGACATAATCTTCCATAGTCTGACTGAGCTGCATAATCCCAGCCCCTCCACCTTTATTGGATCTCTGTTGGCGGCTGGATGTGTGACCCCCTCCCCTTCTGGCGTAGCTTCTCTACTGTATGAGTCTGCCCCGGGGCTAAGCAATATGTCTGTATTTTTAGTTATTCTAAACATAAATATGTCAGTGACAGCAGAGCTGCATTGTCTGTCTGAAAGGAGAAATTACAACATTGCTTCATTTTCTCTTTATATTTTTTCTGATATATTCTTTCATATATTAACTGCTGTTTTATTGTTGCTTCCATCAGTTATTTCATAGCCCAGCTTGAAAATATACTCTACTTATTCACTTTTTCCTCCATCTTCAAGCAAAGGAACCAACCATCATGAACTGACAAGAACTCAGGGTTTTTATCCTTAGTCTTGTAGTGGTGATCAACTGAATTGCAGTAGTGAGCTCAGACAGAGTGGAAGTTGGCTCTGAAAATTCAGCCGTTAGAGATGCAGTGACATGGAAGTGACTGACAGCTGGGCTGGTTGAGTATGAATGGAGGATCAATGGCAAGTAAACAGACCGTCCTGATATGTGGGGGAGAGGGGATGGGTTGTAACAGATTTAAAAGGAAAAAAAAAAAAACATTTAGAATTTTCTTCTTGAAATTAACCAACATTTAGCCTTTAAGTAAAATATCAGGTTGATGGACGATGAGGTTTTCCTATCACCACCTGTTGCTTGTTGAAAGAGCTGAAAACTTGTCTCTAGTCAAGAGAGAAAATTGAGAGACTTTGAAATTCTCTTCACACCAACTCTTTAAAGCAGGGGAGCTCAAGTCCAATGCTCAAGAGCTACTGCCCAGCAAATTTCAGACTCTTCCATGCTCCAACATACCTGAATCAAACGAATGGCTCGTTAGCAGGTCTGTTCAGAGCTGATCCTGGTCTGTTGGAGTGAGGATGCATTTAAAAGTTGCAGGACGGTAGCTCTGGAGGACGGGACTTGAGCACCCTTGCTTTAAAGTCTCTTGAATTACTGCTGCACTGGTTAATGTCTTGATCATTCTTGACACACTCGGTATCTGAACGCCCTCTGCTGGCATGTTTGAGGAACATCCCCTTTCAAGCAGACTGCTCATGAGCAAACTGGAGACAAACACATTAAATGTCTTTATGTATGNTCTGAGAGGCGTTTCCGTCTTTTGTTTTTCAGGAACTTTTCAAAAGAGATAATATGACCCCTGATCACAACTTTAAAAGTTTCCCATAAAGTAGAATCTGTAACATCTTTTGTATCATTAGTGTCTAGAAATTCAGAAATGTTATCATCTAGGAATTTACAGAATGTCTCCTCTGATAGAAGGGATTGGTGAAAATGCCAGAAATATTGTTGTTTCTTATGGTTAAGATCGAGAGTCAGTGAAACTGGAGAGTGGTCAGAGATTAAAGGCGTATGATATTTGGAGGATATCACATTAGGTATTAATTTAGAATCCAATAGAAAATAATCTATTCTTGAATAGGACTTATGCACATTTGAAAAAAAGGAATAGTCTCTCTCCACCGGATGCTGCAGGCTCCAAACATCAACCAGATTTGTTGTGGTCATGAGGGTGTTCAAAACCACAGAGGAGGGTGGCTGTCTCGTTCGAGCTGATCTATCCAGGTGGGTGTCAAGCACGCAGTTAAAATCCCCTCCCAAAACTAGATGTGTATCAACCAGGTCTGGAACCAAATTAAATATTTTTCTGAAGAAGCCTGGGTCATCAAAATTAGGACCATATAATTAAGAAGCGTGACATGAAAGGAATATAAATAGCCGTTACCAATATAAATCTGCCATTTGGGTCAGTCACAGTAGAAATGTGTCTAAATGGAACTGTTCTACGAATCAGAATTGCCACCCCACGAGCTTTACCTGAAAAGGTGGACTGAAAAACTTGGTTGGTCCAGCTGCATCTCAGTAACCCCTCCCTGCCTGGTCTAATGTGTGTTTCTTGAAGGTATATAATGTCCGCTGATAAGCTCTTTAAATGAGAAAATACTTTAGCCCTTTTTAAGACATGCCCCAAACCCTTAACATTCCAGCTGGTAAAAGTTATGCCACCACCTTGCAATGATGTGTTATGATACACAGAGACTTTTTAACAGAATGGCTTCAGTGCACTCATGTGTTAGCCTGACCGAGTATTGAAACACATAAAATATTTTTTTAAACAAAAGAGACCAACAAAAAATTACCCCCCACCCCCCTCCCCACTTTCCCAAACAAAGCGAGAGTAAAAGCCCCACATAACCAGATAGAGGAAGCCGGGCCGCATGGGCCATACAAATACAGAACCAACTCCACAAAAAGGCTCCCTCATCCACTCAAACTTTACAAACTTAGATTATGGTACAAACATCAAGCTGTTATAAAAGTAATTCCGGTCCCCAGTGACCCTAAGCAAGAAGCACATACCACAGTGTCTCTAACTTCCAGACGCTCAGTGACTCTGCAAAGTTTCTGCAAAGACCTCTGCATCCCGCGGAGAGGAGAACGTCTTATCCGAAGAGCCGATGGTGAACACCGCACCGCTCCAGCATCCTGCAGCCACTTCTTTACACCGTCGAAAGCCTGCCGCTGCCTCATCACCTCCGCCGGGTAGTCAGGGAAGATGTAGATCGGCTTATCCTTGTGACGNTATATATTTTTATTTTTTTATTTTTTATTTTTTTTCATTATTGTAGGGCCATGTTGTCAAAAAATACTTTCAGGCCTCACTTGGTGAGAACAAAAGACCATCTGTGATCAGAAACAATGCCACTGCTATCATGGCTTACAGTGATGTACAAAGACATGCTCCTGTCCTGCTCAGGACATTACCCTGTGATGAAAAGCATAAATTCAACATAGAAAACATGCACAAATGTCCACACATCGCAAACAAACACTAAGAGACAAAGATCATACAATGCTGTGAAAATCTATTTGCCCTCCAACAAAGTTCTTCTGTTTTTGAATTTTGTTTCACACTTTAATCTTTCAGATCATTAAACAAATGTTTATATTATGTCAAAACAAACTGGTTATATACAAATGATGAGTTTATTAATTAAGAGAAATAAGTTATCCAAATGAATCTGGTCTAGTAAAGTAATTACCATCTTAACCAGGGATCTTTAACCCTTGTGCGTACGAGGACTGAGGCAAACGTAGAGAACTGTGGCAAATGATACAAGTTTTACATGTGTGGGGTCGGTTGGACCCCATTTCTAAACACAAGGGTTAAATCTAGTTTTCAAGGGCAGGTGTCCTGCCACTTTTGGACTCAGGTGCTTCAACCCACCTGAGTCAAATAATGAGGTGATTAGCATGACTCTTGGAGAACTAGACTACATACCACATATTCAGCCATTTGATTCTACTGTGACAGCAGCCCTTGAGGTCTGGAGTTGAAGACACTTGGTACAGAGCAACTCTGGTGTGGATCAAATAATCATTTGGTTTTGGTTACCTTGCAAGTGGCCCCTGGTACAGTTCACTTACAGTGGGAATGCAAAAGGACAAGCAAGGGATCCAGATTATGTAAAGGAACCTGGCGCATTAAATGTCCGACAGCCAGAGCAACCTGCTGAACAGCCTGTCTGTTGTTAATACTGGGCAGCAGTTAGGTTAGAACAAATAAGTAAAATCACAAACCCCAAGTTAAAATGAGAATAATGCAACGTTACGATTGCATCAGTGAGAAGGATTTAATTCTACCATATTAAAATATCAATTTGTCTGTTTAAAAAATAAGCAGGGATGACGAAAAAATCACAGCATGTATTCAGAGATCTTATTAAGGTGAAGTCAAATTAACAACATTGTTTAAAACCTTGTTTAAAATTGATACGTCAACGGACTGTAGCACTTTTAAGCTGCTCAAAAAATTAGAATAAACTCATCCTCTTTGTTCCTAGATCATCAGTTTCCAATTGTTAGGGAGTGCTATAGCATTAAATGAGAGAGTCTGTCGCAGAGAAAAAAATACATCTATGGGGGAATTTTTATGTCATAATTCGAGAGCACGCATTTTCAGACCGGAAGCAGAATTTCATGTCTTTTTTTTCTCAAAACTTTTAACACTCCTGCTTACATTTTCAGTTTGAAAGCAGGACTTCATGTCTTCTCTGAACTTGTAATGCTTGTAGTCAGAACTTCTGCTCTTCTGCTAATTGCCTGTATTCATCCTCATTAACCTTGTTCAGCCTGAGATTTGCATCTTCCCTCTCATGTCTGTATCTTTGCAAGAGGTTTTTTCACTCTGCATGGATTATGTTACTGTAGCTCAATATGTTATAAAAGTTACATACTGCAGCTATAATTTCACTTAGAAGAGAACGGGTCAGAAGGGACCTGGGTTAGAGCTGCTGACTAACTCATCTGTTGTTAAGTGGTAAAAGTCACAGGGAACAAGTTAAATATATGAATATGTTGGTAATTTTTTTTCCTTAATTCATTAAATGCTAGTGAAATGGAGGCAAACAGTAGCCTGTAGCTAAGCTAACTATGCTAAATGGTTGATAATCTCACACAGTCTACCAACCTCTCTTGGAGAATAACTGGGTTATAAATTAACACTCATGCCTATTTCTCTCTCTCCCTCTCTCTATTTTGTTTTTGAAAACCTAATTTTATAACTTTTCTCAGCAGCATAGTAACTGGCACAGTCGTTCGTGGCTGCAGCTTCTACTGACGCAGCTGCGTCACTCTCAATCAGTGGCGGACTCAGAGGGGGGTCGTGGGGGAGGGGGACGGCAGTGCCCCCCCTGACATCTGATTGGTCCCCCCAGTGGCCTCCCTGATGATTGACATGTAACAGCACCAGGTCATTCCTGTACATTATTTGGAATCATTCTAAGCCAACCTAATATCTAAAGAAGAAAAACAATAATAAATATATGAAAATGTATAAAACTTTATATAAGTCCATGTAATGACATATATAAATAGATTTATATCAGGCGCGACACCAGCCTTCTTTATACTTGTACTCATAACAACAAGCTGACATTGTTCTCCTGCATGTTTCAATTGTGCTGTGGTGCAACTCAAAGGTTAAAGCACTTCATACCTGGTGGTGATGGTAAAACAACAAGAAGTTATTTACTGATCCTCCACAAAAAAAAAAAAAAAAAAAAAAAAAAAAAAGAGGGGCCGACAATGTTCGTAGTTTGGAGCAGAGGTGGCGCTAGAGTTTTTTCGTTGTCCGTCAAAGAAAAAAATAATTTTATTTCCAATTTGTAGCAATCAAACAAAACAAAACATTTAGTATTTCACTGCGAGAACGTTTTTGAAATCAGGTAACATTTCACGAAATGACGTGATTAGAAGACAGCAGAACTCTGATCGTTTCCAGATCCCGCATCACTTCCCTCGGCCTGCGGGAGAAAAACCCCGCAGAAGCGGATCAGCTGCAGCGTCCAGATCAGAGATGATTCTCTGATCGATATTGTTCTTAGTGTGATTAATAATGAGCTCCACGATGTTCCCTGTTCTCTGTGTGTAAAGTTGAAACTGTCTGCGCACCAAGTGTCAGCTGCGCTTGATCACAGTCTGGACAGAAACCAGCGGACTGCTCTCTGTTCTTATCAAGACCAGGGTGAGGAGGGAATCTGACATATTAACTCAGTTAAGTTTTTACTGGTTTTATTTTTAAAACACAATTAACGTAAGAAGTGTAACTATATATTGTATATTTGGCGTTTGTCATCTCATGTGTGATTAATTGGAGCGTAACTGTGGAGCATTTATGCGCATTTATTGCCCAGCGCACTGCGCTTGTTTCTGCCTACACTCTTAGAAATGACTGTAAATTTACGGTGGAATTCCAGCAGTAACATACTGTTATTCCAAAATACGGTAGGATATTGTCAATTTGATGTCTTCTTCTGCTGTCACAATCAAGANAACGGTAAGATGCTACTTTCAAGTATGGATAGTTTGCTTCCTTTTACTTTAGCACTTTGAGAGGATTCTTTTCTTGTTTACCTGTTTTTGTTGATCTGTTGCAGAACTTCTGCCCTTCCCTCAGGTGACCCACAGGGGGCGTGCTTTAGCTTGTTGTGGGGCCGCTCAGTAGATGTGTTGGAGCTCTAGCAAACAGGCAGGAAAACAAATCTTAGTCACCAGCCACTCTTCCAAACTTGGGTCATCATCTCAATAAATCCAAGCAGCCTATTTGTTAACTCTGTAAATATTTATTTACTTCTTGTAAGAAAAATACTATGAAGTATTGGCATATACATTCTATTAGAACAATGATCTGCAACATTTACAATCCAAAAAAAAAACAAATTTTGCTCTGAGTCCAGTTAAATAAAATAGTTCTTGAGCCACAAATATTACTTTGAAAAAATATATTGCAAATATATTATTTTTTAAAATATATATTTTTGTACGTTTAAAGAGCAACCATTTCAGTCTTACTTTCAGATCTTAATATGAAGAAGAATATAAAACTTTTTCAATAAAATGATGCCTACACTTTCATACATGGGACGTTGATATTTGCACAGTTTCCAGCCTAGTAACAGGACAAATAAATCTAAATGACTGACATATTTAGTGTCTTTCTGTTGTGAAGGTTTCATGTAATAATTTCCTGCATTTACTCTTAGCCACAAGTTGCAAAGCCATGTACTAGAATACAATGTTAGAGGCTTCACATCTGCCAATTACTGAAACATAAAGGCTAGAGGGGACGTTTATGGACACAACTTCAAGTAATATGTGTTTTGTCCCTAAAAATAAGACCATATATTTATGAATTGAGTTTGGTAACTATGTCAAATAAAATGACTGGGAATTTCTGTTTTGTGCATGTGTACATGGCACTGTGTGTGTGTGTGTGTGTGTGTGTGTGTGTGTGTGCGCGCGTTTGTTTGTAATACCTTGTGGGGACGATTTTCCTGACACATACTACATTGTGGGGACCATTTGCTCCTTGTGGGGACCGGAGCCTGGTCCCCACAAGGAGAAACCCTGTTTGTGGGTCAGGGGTCAGATTTAGGGCTAAGGTATGAATTGAGTTTTGGTTAGGGTTAGGTATGTGATGGTTAGGGTTAGGAAAAGGGTAAAGGTTAGGTTTAAGCTGTAGAAATGAATGGAAGTCAATGGAAAGTCCCCACAAAGATAGCAACACAAACATGTGTGTGGGAGAGCGTGTGTGTGTAAAAAATCCATGGCATATAAGTGTTTGTAAATCAGACTGGTTTGTTATCAATAATTTGTATCACCTTGTAAACTGAGATTTTATTGTGTGTAAGAATTTATTCATGTGTATTAAAAAAATGTGCCTGTAAAAAGTAATTACAAAAGTTACATTTTTTTTTGTTAAAAAAAATACAAGCACAAAACTACAAGAAAAACTCTTAAGTTCTCTTGCTTGAATGTGAGAATGTCTTCCTCTCAGCTGATGAGTCACCGTCATGTTAACTGCAAATTTTTACAATTCAATGAGAGAAAAAAAAAACGCTTCTGTAATCACCTCTAACAAGCTCACATCTTTTTTTTCTACACATTAAGTCACATCTATGTGGTCTGATTTACAAGGATGAAATAGAAAAGATTGGAAGTTGTACATAGAGACTTTGTTTGTGCAAGCTCTAAAAGTAAGATCCAAACTTCCCCACGATGTGTTTAAATGTGACTTTAGGAATTAGTTAATTATGTCATCGTGTAAGGCTTAGAAACATTTGTCATATTTTAGCCCTACGCAGCTTAATAGTTAATAGCAAGAGTAGTTTTGAAGATGCATATTGTGCAAACAATACACAGAAGACATTTTTTGCAGATGAATTATTTTATATTGCTGAAATGAACAGGATGTGTAAGGCAGTAGCTTCATAACCCATCCTGCCAGATGTTTGATCTGAGCTGAACAAGTTAGCTTTTTAAAGAGCAAACTAAAACATAACTGTAGATCCTATGACATGAAGTTCAGAGTGAGAACAAATATTTAAACTTTCACCTAAACAACCTCGAGCAAACATTTACAATACTAAAGTTGAAGCCGGAAAATAAAGAGTGAAGAGCCCACACCAGCTGACCCACTGAAAGAAGGAAGCTGTGACTGCAGAAGAACATCAGACCTGTTGGCTGGTTGAGCTGAGCAGAGGCTGTGGTCTGACTCTCTTACTCTTCACGGTCTGACTGGCTGCTGTTTTGGAGGGAGATCTGCCCTTGTTTTCTTTCACTCTTCCTTTAAGTTGAGCTCCATCAGATGAGGGATTTATGCTTTCCACACTGAGTTCCAGTTGCTTGATGGACTCCTCCAAACTGTTCATTGATTCTAAGGTGTTCTTGCGGAGCTCCTCCACCCGAGGGTACGACTTTGAGAGGCTTGTACCTGCAGTGATGTCTCTGTCAGAGGAATTGTCTGGGAGGAATTGTTGACTCACCTCATTGGTCTGTTTGCTTTCTGTGACTGGTCTGTTTCCTGCTTTCTGCTCTTCGTCACGTGCAACTATTTTAGAAACCTTTTTCCCTTTTTTGTTTGTTCCTGTTTGGATTACCTGGCTGAGGGCAGCCAGTTTGTTTTTGGGGAACTTTATACTAAATTTTTTTTTGGAGCACATTTTCATGTTCATATTTGTCTGATCCTGGCCTTGGATTTTAGAAACAGAGTCACAAAATGATGCAGATTGAGGAGAAGTCTTCATGTTTCCTAAGATGTCAGAATCAGGTCCAGTGGGAGATTTTAATTTCAGATCTAGTTCTTCCTCCAGAGTCCTGTTGTGAGCCAGAAGCTCCTCATCCTCTTCCTCACACTCAAAGATGGTAGACAGAGGAACATAAAAGGGCTCAGGGTCCTCTATGAAAACTATCACAGAGTCTTCATCAGATTCATCATTATCTTGAAAACCACAATGAATATGTTCCATGTAAGAGCCTTCAAAATCAGTCATATTACCTGGCTCCTCCTTACCAAACTGTGAACTAATGTGTGTATGGGGGATTCTATGAATACATTCAGGAGTCTGTGGAGAAAGAAGAGCTGCTCTGTCATCTGTAGCTGTGAAGATCAGGCTTCCTCCTTCTCTCCATGCTGGTTGATCCCTGGATCCTTGCAAAGCTGCATCTTGTTCCTGCTGCGTGCTGCTTGGCCCGTAGGCGACATCAGACGAACGGGAGAACGGTTTGGGGACTGAAGGAGAAGTTTCATGTTCGTGAGCAGAACTCCAGAGCTGCTTTGGCCCTAACCTTGGCGACAGCTGGATCCGGCGCTCCTCATGAACATTTTCGTTTTGTAAACATGAAACCAACATTCCATTCGCCTTCTCATCAAGAGGATTCTTGATAAATGCATTTGTCTGTTTAGGACTTTGATTTTGTTCTTTTAGAGGAATTACTAGCTTTTCAGCCACAGCTGAGGAGAGTATATGTCCAACTGCTTCGTCCTCCCACTGATCAGGCACGTTCATAACAAGAATATCTTCTGTCTGTTTGGCTGGAAGTGTAAGCAGCTCCCTCTCCCCTGTCCACACCTTCGCCACCGTGGTGCAGTTTAAGGAAGGCACTTGCTGAACCTCCATCTTGGCTAAACTTATTTTATCCCTGTGAAACGCTGTCACCACACCTGGAATCTGGGCTTTAAAAGAAGAGACGTTTGGATGTTCAAACTGAGGAGTGAACCTCTGTCCACATTTTGCCATGTCAGAGGGACACATTTTGGTAACGGGTGGAGGTGTCTTTCCATTTCCACTTGGCAGATGAATTATATTTGATATTTCTTTAGACACCTAAAATCAGAAAAAGTGACATTAAACTGGTTTTCATCCTAAAGTTAAAGACATGGGACTGTTTTCCTTAGAATTAGATCCCATTTGACTTGACAAACTGAAAAATCGTGTCATTGAATTCCTGAATATCAAGCAAATGATACAGTTAAACATTAATGTGGAATGTAATCAAAAAGTATAATTACGCTGACACATAAACTAAAAAATCTTTACTGTCTCACGTGGGAAACAACAGCACTGCCTGAATACTTTAGTTAGTCATTGTTTGATGTTAAAAGTATAAACCTCATTAGGCTTACATTAGACACATAACTGCAAAGTCAAAGATCCTGCAGGACTCAAACATGGTGCAAACTGTGCAAATGACTAGAAAACCTTTTGCAACAGAAAGTCCAGAGGCTCTTGAAGAACTGCCTTTTGGTTAAGGCAGAAAAGTGGGACTTTCTTATCACTTCCATAACTTTCTTGGATATGCTTCCTGGTGTGGTTTCAATGAAGATCCTGAGCTTGAGTACAGGAAGCAGCTGCAATGCTTCCTGGGTTTTATTAACTTACATAAAAAGCTTTATTGGTCCTGTTGCAGCCCCTCTGGCTGCTCTCAGCTCACTGAAAGGCCTTTTGTCTGATCCACAAAGACTATCAAGCCTTTCTGGCTACGCTCATACAGCAGTCTGAACGGACCAACTCCAATCTTTCACCCCACCCCCAAAATCTGATTTGAACCACTTCTATGTGGAACCAAAATCTGAGAGTTTTCAAAGCATCTGCAGTCTGAACAACCATTGCCACATTTTATCCGACTTTTATCTTATTGATGCGAGACATAATTCTGCTCTATTAAAAGCCAAACATGGTAAATCTGTATGTAAATAATAGCTGAATTTTATAACTACGAAGTTTTTGAACTTATGAAAGCAGTCTGAGTCAGTGTCACTTTGACTGGTGGAAGCTCTGCGTTTAGAAAGGAGGCAAGGCAACAAAATACAGTCAAGGTAGATTTATGCTGCAGGTCACATTGACAACAACATCCATTCCCTAAGTGAGACAAAGAAGCTGGTTTTTATATTTTGGGCAATTCCAACTCTCATACCAGGTAAAGGGGTTGTCAAAAAACAAAACAAGAAATAAACATTATTTACACAAACTTAACAAAACAACAAATGGTACCAATATATATTTACATGCATGCAAATCGTTAGAACTAAACTAATCTAAGGTCAATCAAAGAATAAATTGAAGTTAATCTAACGCCTCAGAGCATTACCCCTCTAATTGTAATGGTGTTGCTCCAGGAGCTTTCAGCAGAACCTTTGCTGCTCCACTCTACTGAGGTGTTAGCAAACACAAATTAAACCAATCTAGATCAGAAACAAACTGACCGTTTCCCCACATTCTCCCTGTAAAGGAAGGATGGCCAGTCCCTCTGCTGGAAGAATGTTTAACTAAATGTCACAATGTAACTGAAATAAAGAGCTGAAACAAAAAGCATTTGGCCTGTAAATAGATTCAACATAATGTCAATAATCATTTATTATGATTATTTAGTAAAGTGCATCACATCACAATCCCACCTCCTGGTTCGACTCCACATCCAAACAAACTTCTCGAGAGAAGGTGCAGTTAATGCTCCACTAAAGGCCACTGCTATTGGTTGTGCTTTCTTTTTATTATCTTCCTTCCCCTTGTTATGATTTTGTGACACTCATGTTGGTCTCCATTGCTGAATAAACTTTCCATATAATAATATCTATTATTACTTCCATAAACAGAACGCTGCATTGTGACCTCCTTCTTCTGTGCATGCAGGTCATTTTGAGGTGATAAACCATTCACACTGAAGTGTGATTGCAGTCGCATTTAATTAGTAGTACAAACAACCACACACATAAAAAAAGGATTTCAAGACAAAAATAGGAATTAAGCATTAACAAATGCATAAGTAAAAACAAAGCAAATAATATCTGAGACACTGGAAACAACTCTGGCCAAGTAGATCTAAAAATAAATGTAAACAATGTGACTTAAGATCACAGAATCTAAATAAAAGTGCTTTGTGATGCACATGAAGCCTCACCTCTGACCTTTAACATTCATTAGGCCCGAGCAGCTATCGCTGCGAGAGCCTATTGAAACTGTGCTGTTTATTATTATTTAACTTGTTGCCTGCCACAATAAAAATGTCATTTTTAATCTTCTGAATAAGAATGCAGCAACTTTCAGTGGATTTGACCAAATTTTCACAGGCAAAAGCCTCAAGTTCTCTTGTGAATGTGGCAGAATTTAAAAGAGAGAAATTCATGATTTGGGATTTTATAAAATTTATCACCAACCATAACCCTAACCCATGGAAAATTCACCAAACATTCTTGCTTACATTTGTGACAAGTTATAAGACTGATAACTTGTCACAAATGTTATCCATGTTTTATTTTCTGAATAAAATATGGAAAAAGGACTAAGGTGAACAATTTTTGTCTACATTAACATTGTTTAATGTAGGTTATCAATGCTACCAATTAAAATACTTGATACTATGTGTAATTTGAAAAAGGTTACGAGTCATTTGAGTCTTGCTGTACTTGTACAGTATCCTAGTAAGTAGTATTAGTTAATGACCACGTTGTGCTACCTTTATATAATATTAAAATCATGCATCTTTGAGGAAAAACTAAACACAAAGAGTTTCACATATAGAAACCCAGAGAGTTTGACTCACTGAACTCATTCAAGCAGAGCAGAGAAATGTGGATGTACTGTTTTGTTGAAAAACTGTACAATCTTGTTTGTTCTTTTCTTCTTCACCATTTTGATTTTACTCTTTTACTGTGTTGGTTTCGTGTTCCATAAATAAAACTCACTGTAACATTCACCTTCCATTTCCTGGTTTTTGTCCCTACCTGAATCCCATCAGTCTCTCTGGAGGTGATGATGATTGGTTCTCCTGATCTAAACGAAGAAGAGACACTGGAAATAAGAACCACAACAGAAAGAGTAAAATACATAAAAAGGACTGATAGTTCTTAGTTTGCCAGGATCTTCTTCTGATGCATGTTAATCCACTGACCTCTGTGGGGGAGGAGGGAACTTGCTGGCCTGCCTCTTGTCAGTGGAGTGGCGGGGTTTCTCCGCCTGTGGCCGCCTGCTGCTCTCTGCTGGTGGACAAACAGCTGCAGGTGGATCAGCAACGTCTAGAAAGCAAGAGAAATGTTGAAGCATTTCATTTTTAAGAATGCTTTGACAGTTACTATTTTAAATCCACATATCCTCCTGTGTTTATGGAACATAAAGTTTTGGCACAATGATGAGACACATGAACCTCTATCAGTTTCCATCTTTCTCTGATGTAAGTGTGATGAGGTTTATGTCCTTGTTACCAAATAATGCACAATACAGCGAATGACAATCATCAATCAAAAACATCTTTATGGAACCCATTAAACATAGCTAAGTAATAGATGTTAACATATTTAGAAAAGTAAATATATCTTACTATTTTCAATTTTACCTGTGTTTGAACTTCTTCTCTCCCTGGAGTCCACAACAACACTTTGCTTTAAAGTTGTGTTTTTCTGGGTTTCAGAAATATCTGCTGAGTTATTAACAAAAACATACAGTAAGCATTTATTAAAAGGTTGACTAATACTTATAAAAAATATTTTCAGCTAAAAAGCTATTCTGGAAAATGAAACAAATACTAATTATAATTTGTGATAGTAAATAAGTATGCTTGGGGAAATAGCTAAATTTAGTCTCTCTGCTATAAACATAACTAACCCCTAATCCTAGCAGCAGACACTGCAAATAAGCCTGAGCTATAAGTATTAAATTATTTAGTCCTTCTTAATATTTAAACTTGTCATTATTCACATATCTGCAACTTGTGACTCTAGAGCCACAACTGGCTCTTTGGACTTTCCACAGTGGCTCTTAATAACTTTGACTAAAATTGATTTTTTTTAAAAATGGACGTTTTAAAAGAAGGTATAATAACAAATGCGGGTTTGAGATAATTTTTCAGTTTCCACATGAAATTGTTAGTTTAATTCTCACAAAAAAATGACACTAAAATTTCAAATCAGTTTTATTTAGATCAATTTTTCTTGTTAGGTGGGAAGCTATGTGCAAATGTCAACATCCCACATAAGAAACTGTAGCCATAATTGTTTAGAAAAAGTTTTATGGTTTTCTTTATATAAAAATCTGAAAATATGGAGAAAAGAAGGTTGCTCTTTAAAAATTACAACAGATTTCCTGCAGCATTGATTGTCAAAAATTCTAAGATGTCCTTTTTCAAGTAGAGGCCCTATTTGTGGCTCTAACCCCTTTTTATTCAGATGGACTGTGGGGAAAACCCGTCTGTTTCATCCTGTCCTCAGTATACATTTCACCGCCTCTTGAACAGGGAAGTCCTTTGAAATTAAAACAAGCATTTAAGCAACCAAAAAGTAGAAGAAAATCATTCTACGAAGGGGAGCAGTCTGAAGTGCAGTTCTACTGTACTAACTGATTCTACAGGCCTACCTCCATGAATCAACTCCACAGGAGTGTTCTGCTGTGACGTTGATGCAGAGGGAGACTTCGTTCCTGAGGCAGTGTACTCTGGCACATCCACTATAGATTTTGTATCAGTGTTTGGTGTCTCCTGAAGGTGGACTGACTGGCTGTGACTGGGATCATTACTCTCCTGCTGGGGGTCTTGGCTGGTACTGGACTGGTTTACACTCCTGATATCTACACACACACTGCCCTCTGGAGTTGGTCTGTGTGTATTCTGTAGATAAGACAGAACAGAGTAACTCTGTGGGTGATGAACAGAAATATGAAGTGAGAGTGTAATCAGTTTCCAAAGCAAAATGATACATTGTGGACGTGCATCATCCATTCACACACACATTCACAAGCTGATGGCGGTAAGATACTGGATAGCAGCCACAGCTGCATGCATCAACCCCACTGGCCCTCTGACCAGCGGGGATCCAACCAGCAACCCACCAATTCCAGGGCAAACTCCTAGCACCATCACCACCACCACCACATAAACGGAAGATTTCCTTTTGTATTAAAACAAGATTCTTAGTTTCGCACATAATGTTTGTGAGGGGGTGACGCTTTTTAACATCTTGTAAAACTAGTGTTAGGTTAAATAGCAACAGTTTGTTGCATTTGTATATTTAAGTATTTTTATTTCCAGACAGATTAGTTTACATTTCTATTTATCTGTTTTGTATTTCCTTGATGTATTAAACATATTGTATGATTTTGTATATATTTAGACAGACAGACAGACAGAAATAAGCTTTATTCATCCCTTTGGGATTTACTCTCAAGGAAATTGTGGTTCAGTCTCACACAGCACCAATACATCAAATCCATCCATCCATTTTCTCATTTTCTAACTCCCTTGTCCCTTAATGGGGTCAGGAGGTGCTGGTGCCTCTCCAACTAACATTCTGAGCAAGAGGCGGGGTCACCCTGGACAGGTCACCAGTCTGTTGCAGTACATCAAATCCTTAAACTATATACTGTATACACACACACACGCATGTTTGTGTTGCTATCTTTGTGGGGACTTTCCATTGACTTCCATTCATTTCTACAGCCTAAACCTTACCTTTACCCTTTTCCTAACCCTAACCATCACATAACCTAACCCTAACCCTAACCAAAACTCAATTCATACCTTAGCCCTAACTCTGACCCCTGACCCAAAAACAGGGTTTCCCCTCGTGGGGACCACACTCTAAAAAGAAAAAAGTTGAACCAACTTAATTGAATTGCTTCTGTAGGTAACAAGCAATTCAATTAAGTTTATCCAACTAAATTTAAGTTTAACCAATTCAATATATTACAATCATCCAACTCAATTCATTTAGTTTACTTCAAAAATGGTAAATAAACTTAAATAGCACTTTTGACCACTGAAAGCACATATTCACACATGTATTTAATGCTCAGATTGGTTGGCAACTTGGCATTAAGTACCCAGGGGACACATTAACATACGGCAGGAGGAAGCTGGAATCGAACCGTCAACCTTCCGATTACAAGGC